>NW_007578133.1:175990-211867 GCF_000690725.1 Stegastes partitus | reverse complement strand
GATGTCCTTTTTGTTTCAGAAATGTTTGAAGAATGTAGTTTTTTCAGAAGCTACCACAACATTTAATCAATAAAGGAGTTTCGACTTGAAAGCTACTTGATTCAGACAACTGTGCTGTTACCACCACGCTCCTGAGAAACATAATTACTTGTAGCAATGCTACAGACCAACAATGAATACAAACTAAAGCGTCTCAAAAGATCCAAAGCTGCAAATACAACCAAATGATTCTTTCAACAGTGACGCTCACAGAGAAACTTTGTACTTAACCAGTGAACTGAGCTGTTTTCAATTCATAATTACCCTTGTGCCCCTGAAGCGGCACCAAACCCATCAATACGTTGAGGTGTTGACACAAGAAGTGTGCAGGAGACTGATATCGCACATGCTGGTATTACAACTTTCAGAGGGCTGCTGAAAATTTTAAGACAATTGCTAATTATTTGGTCCTGCACATGGCAGAGGTTGCACCTGTATACAAAGAGGTGAATTTAGTTGAAAGCAAAAATTTCTTCAGTAGCCTTAATTGCTGCTTGAAACAAATACTGTTTAAACTTTAATTCATTCATACAGGCCCACCGCTTTGTAAGACACATCTTATGCAACTTTCACAACAACATATGATAGGAATGTAAAAAAAAAAAAGAAAAAAGACATAAAATAAAAATCACAATTTATCATTATTTTGGTGGTTGGTGTGGGTCTGACTCACATCTGGTGGTGGATTTTTATCTAATAGATGGTCAAATGGAGAATGACTTACATTTGGAAAGCAATGCTGAGGAGCTGCCTCGGCCTCACATTGTTTCAGGTAATCTGCCCAGTCAAAGTCTGGACCTTGATATCCTGCACACGATACACAGAAGAGAGGGAAGTGAGCGCAGACTGAGAGAGTATAAAGGATCTAATTACTGCTATCATTAACTTTCTGATATCAAGTTGTGATAAAGGGATATGCGACAGATCAAACCTGGTGGGGGGCTGAGGGGGAGCCCATTTTTGAGGCTCCACTGAGCAGGGAAGATCCCTGGACTGTCTTTGTGACAAAGGAAGGACCGGCCAGCACCCTCCGACTCCTCAATACCACAGAGGTCGTCCATGGTCACGAGGAAGTGCTGCTCATTGAACACCTGAGGGATACAGGAGGTCGTTTTGGGACACCGAGACATTGTCAAGAATCGTTTGAGGTCAGGTAACGATTCAGCCGTGTTCAAGCTGTGATCATTTCTTAGCAATAAATCAAATGACTGAAGACAGCTTGGCAATCAAGATAGAAAATATGAACAACTAAGACAAATAAACAACAAATAGGAGGCAAAACATAGCAGCGTAGGAGAAACGGATTTGATAGGAAAGTCTGTTACCTTGGTGATAGTGGCGGGCCTGATGGAAATAGGAGCAGCAGGGTCAACAGCCTCCAGTTTCATCCCTTCCTTGAAACAATGAGCAGAAATGGCAGGCTGATCCTGAGACAAACAACACACACACACACACGTGCAGAGTCATTTTCAAAAGCCCAGCTCTTGTGAATGTTTCAGCACCAAGTTTGGAGGAGAGCGTCGCCAAACTCTTTGCTTAACACATAATTACAAAATCTCAACTGGTGAACAAACAGTGAACCGTTCAGGTCAGGAGGAAGAACAGATAAGAGCACTGTTGACGGTACCTTTGTGAACTCTGCAGTCAGAGCTTCATCCTGAGGCAGATCACTGATCCTCTGTCTCACCTCCTCCCACTCCTCCTTAGTCCGCAGTGCCAATAGGTCTGAAACAAACAGATAAATGCGCACAAATCAGCTGGGGAAGAGCAAACCCTGACTTCCTGACGTCTGTGGTACAGTTTGATTATCAAGGACATATTTTTTTATTTGAATAACTAAACCTACATGCCTGCACTTGGAAAAACACAGCCTGTTTGTCAGCTTGTTCTTTGGTCTGGACCTCCAAAAAAAAAGTCCCCACAGTTAATTAAACAAGCCAAAGAAAAAAAAAAGAAAAAAAAAATCAATGTTGCTCTACACAGTTTTGCAACCACTAAACACAAGCTTCTTATCACAGAACACTAGGCTGCAGACCGCTTTATAAACAAGACAATGTGCAGAATTAATAAGGCTGTACATAAATTATTACCTTTCATCACCTATAAAAATGCCTTTTATCTTCCATATTCTATTATTAAAGGATTAAAAAGGCCCACCTAAAAATGTACCTTCTTTCAGATCAGTTTTACTGCTCACTGTACTCTGGTTGTACCTTTCAAAAGCACAGTATCCGGGTACAAAGAGACTACATTTTAACAATAAAAACACGGTATTAAAAATCAATAAGGCTGAAGCTGCAGTGGTACCTGTAGGTAGATCAGCTGTGTCAGTTGAGAGTTACAGCCTCTGGTGCTTCTTACATCTTGCATATTAGCAAACTTTATTCACTTCAAGAGTATAAGCAGATTGTGGTCCTGAAAACAATGATCTATCTAATCCTGCATGGAAAATTAATTTCAAGGTCTAGTGGGATACTATTACTTTTTGAATATTAGTCTCTTGTATTTCATAAGCATGCACTTGTCAAACAATTGGAAAACTCACATAATGTGACAAATTCTTATTTTTCTAATTATGATTAGTAACAAAACATAAGTTTTTATTCAGCGTTTCAGCACAAAGGAAACCGTGTAATGGATAATAATAGACTTATACCAGATAATTGAACATGCATCCATGTGAATTCTTCATGTGCCCTTCCATCTAAACCATTACTCACGCCTGCTTTGGCAGTAAACATGGATATGTAGAAATCAATTTTCCTTTCTTTCTTTCCATCTAAATATAAAACCTGACCCATGTCAGTGCCGCTGACCTGAAGGAGGCCTGAGGGTGCAGCCGTGCTCTTTGGCCCAGCCGGGTGGGTGGAGGCGTGGGTGGAGATAAAAGAGCCAGAGGGTTGCGGGTGTGTCTGGGAGGCCTTCGGTGCCTACAAGGCGGAGCTTCAGCCTTCCTCCAACGTTCTCCTCCACCTCAGCAGCCCAGGCCAGCCCCGGGTCAACACCATCCTGGAGCTCCACATAGCAGCCCGCACACAGAAGCTCCACCGGGTCTCGACCACACTGGGGCTGGAAGGGGGTGAGGGGTGGTAAATAAGAAGTTCACGCACTCACACAAACACAGATGAACGCACGCCTCAGCAAGGAGAGGAATTTGTACTGGAGAGAATGTGCTGCATGACTAAGTGGCAGAACTGAAGCTCAGTGACTGAAAGCTAACTAATGGCTCTGAAGAATTTCTCAGGCTGTTCCTACAGCGAATTTGCTTTCAGCAGTACAGCCTTGGTGGTGTAAACAAAAGCTCAGAGCCTTGTACTTTGTAGACTTTAGACGTCACACAGGATACACAAACCAGACTTTATAAAAGATTTTAAGTTTTTCCCCCTACTATTTTATCATTTTATAACTGGCATTAGAAACATAGCAAATGCCTGGAGATTTAAATCTACACCATAGTATAATAAAAAATAGGTCACAAACATCAGAAACAAAACAGTTGTTGTGCATGTGCACGTGTTAAGACTGCAGAGATCACCTGAGGGTATAAACAGTCAGCTCGGTGGTTTTCTTGGGTCTCTTGTATTTACTGAACTTGTCTCACCACTTAAGCAATAACAAGCAAAGTCTGACTTGATTGTGACAATCTCAACAGTTCTATCCACTGTGTTATGCCTTTTTAAAATCAAATCTGTAGACAGAGGAGATTGTTCTTGGCACAGACATAGTCTAGAAAAAAACGACGTTAGGAGCGTTAACGCCCCACACACCCTGAGTGTGAGTAGATTCTAAAAAAGACAGCCTCTCAGATCCCTGCCTTACCAATTCCAGCAGGTTGGCAGGCGCGCTGCACTCCTCCGCCAAGGCCTTTTCCAGCAGAGCCTCCCAGTCCTGATGCTTCTCACGCACACCTGAGGTGGATAATTCACATGCACCATTTAGTTTATTCACCAAATAACCAGATGGTTCTTAGGATCTCACACTTTCCATTCTAACTTTTCTCATTCAGTCACCTTGAATCATAGCATCAGCTGCATAATAAAAAGCAAATAATTTTTTCTTATCTAACGAGGATTTCACACTCTAAACAATTTGCATCTGTGTCATCCACCACACCCTGACAAGGCAGATTAAGTAATTCAGCTGTTCTGGTGTTTTGTTCAGTAATAGTTCCCTGTTCCAATAAGTTAACACACATGCAGGTATCTAGGTGATAATAAGGCCACCATTCATTTAAAAAAAAAAAAAAAAAAACGACATAAGAAAAAAAGCGCAACTACTTCAGTGCTTAGCTTATTCATTTTCAGACAAAACGATTTTTTACTTAACTAAAACATCAGAAGGGAAACCCAAGAGTTTCACCTGTGGGGAACCTTCGCAGCAGCATAACAGGAGAACAGAAATATTCAGCACTCTGAATGCTGCACACAAGTGCAATTACTTAGCTGACTTCGACCATTAAATTACATTTTGACATCGTGTGCACAGAGAGAAACTGTGTGTCCTCTCACTGCAGAGCCTGTCCAACCACAGCATCTGCCCCTGAGGCATTGCCATAAAAAGACAAAAAAAAAACCTAAAATGGAATTCCTAAAATTCCCACCAAAAATACAAAATCGTTCTAATTAAGAAGGAAGAATAATATTTGGAACTTATTCTTGGTCGATTCTTTGCACATCAGTCACGGTTCATATGATCAATCAGCTCTAACTTTTCTTCCCGCAACTCAAAGAAGATCAAATAGGTCGCCGCCATGCCTCACCCTCAGGGGGCCTCATGCTCTTGCCGTGCTGCCGGCTCCAGCCCAAAGGGTGGAGGTCCGCCGTCATGATGTCACACCAGAAGTCGGCACGGCGGTCGTCCTGGTATCCCTCATAGCGTAGCAGCAGCAGTTGGCCACACGTGGTGATGATGTTGGCCACCCAGTAAGGGTTGTCGGCCTCCGAGCGCACGCAGACCTCCAGCTTCATGCCAGGGGTCAGTCCTGTCTGCAGGCCCTGGTCCACCTGAGACAGGGACGCCCATTGAAAAGCAAAAAACACGTTCATTGTACTCTACAGCTGGTTACACAAATAAACAAAAGGGCACAAAAGAAAAGACCAGAGTTTTCTTTTATTCCTAACAAACCTTCAGTGTTTCCCATTCATTGATTTATCTGTGGCAGCTCCCTGCAAATATCAACACTGACTGCCACATATTGATTTTTGTTTTTTTTTACTACTTGCAATTGGTAAAATCTTATTTAATTGTGGAGTTGCACCACCTCTCTCCTCTCTCTCTCTCTCTCTCTCTCTCTCTATCAAACACACCAACAATGGACCTGTCTGTGAACAGCCCCTCATCTCCGCGCACACTCTGAATCAAAACATGCGCAGGAGGAAGGATTGTTGTTGGTTTTTCCCCGTTCAGGAGACAGCTGGCTGAATTTCTGAATAGAATCAATCTGTGACTCGCGACTGGTCGGCATCACGGAGACCTCTGCACAAATTTGTCCAAAACTGATGCATTCAGATCAACTCTGATAAGTTAGTTTATTGACATTCTTGTTATTCTGAAATCCTGGCCTATCCACACACCGTATGACTGATTACAGTAACTTAATCATCTCTGTTGGCTTTCTCCTCACACACACACACACTCAGGGAGAGTCGCTGACTTCCCGCTGGACTTACGTCACACTCTAGTTCCCCATGAGGCCCCTAATTATTATTTATTGGTGACAAAGTACTTGCCGGTTAAATTATTTGCAGTAGAGCACCTAAAATACAGTATTATTTACTAATTTAGGAAAGCATGAGTGCAGCTCCCCCTCCTACCAAGTCAGCTAAAGCCCCAAACAGAATCTAATTGTGTGCGAAACACTCAACCTGTCCACCAGCTTGCAACTCGTGTGCTAAAACTGCTGTTCTATTAGAAGCGGTGATGCTACACTGACTTCTGCGTTTATGACTGGATGCTACAAAAGCGGTTTTTAGGAGCTCATTTACAGATTACTAGAGACTTTATTAGCCGACACATTCCAAACATTCGAGCGTGTTTTCAGATTTAATACACAGTTTTTAAGGATTTTTTACACAGAAGCCCAGTCACTGATTATGAACAAGCTTATCCAACGATGTGTGTGAGCCGTGAAGGTTGTCACCCACATGTTTGAAGCTGTGATGGGGCACAGACACGGCTCCGGTCTCCTCCAGGTAATCATCCCAGTTAAAGTCAGGCACATCCTGAGCAGAGTCTCCATCTGGAACACACACAAACGCACAAAACACATTTTCCATTTCCAAGCTGCTTTCCAACATTTCATCTTACTCATTTCACACAGCTGTTCCCAGAGCAGTTCTTACCAGACTCCAGCGTCTCCTGGCTCATGCTGGTGCCCCCTTAAGGCCACGACTAGGAGTTCTGGGAGGGAACAGAGGCGGAGCGTTATTAATAAGTGAGAGAGCATGGATGCAAAATATTATCGAATTCGATATCCAACATTTTTCTGATTATCTGTTTTACTATCTATTTTTAACCAAATCCAGTTAAATTAATTTGAAATTGCACTACTTTGGCCCTGATGCAGCCGTCACTCTACATCTTTCCACTCTACAAGCTCAAGCAATGTCCCACTCACCGCACTAAATGATTAGTGACACATGACTAGTACTGGCCCTATCAATACTGACGGAAAAAATGGTGAAATGTTCTTTTAGAATTAAACAATCACATTTCAACAAAGTTTTATTTTACAGTTGGTGTTATTCTAAATATTGACACCAAGATTTTCATGTTTTACTACAAGTGTATATCACTATCAATAGTTGTTCTCGATTAGTAATAACTGATATAATAATCTAATAATCAGTCCTGGCCCTATAAAAATTCACACTTGGTTCACATCAAGTCTGAAATTCTGTCCACAAACACAAGAAAACGTAGCTGTACTGCACTTAACCCCCCTCCTCCCAGTCGTTTGTAGCACACTATTACTGTGACTATCTGTAGACCTCAACATGAACAACGCTAAGATGTGACAGGTGGTCCTGCTGCCTTATAACAGCCTGTTCAGCAGTGCACAAGCCAAACTGTATCAGCAAAGAGTCACACAAAGAGCTGGAAACAGTCGCTAAGGCTTCCTCCGGCTGGCTCGCATACCTACAGTACAGCGTACTGCTACTGTAGCTCACATCTATCGGCAAACAATATGGCAGCCAACAGCTACAGATAATTAAAATCACGACACTATCTTGTGGGCAGAACAACCTGCACCACAGGGTCAAACTGCAGACTGAAGACAAACAAAATCCCACAGCCTTCATTTGCAAACTCTGCTCCAAGGCCAAAAAGAAATGCATTTGCATTTGTTTGAATCCCTCAGCCGTTCTAAAAATCAAGGACTGCCGGGGTCTTGATAATAGAGCTGCCAAATCTTTGCTAAAGTTACAGACATTAATATTCAAAGTGCTTCTATCTGGTCCTGGACTTACCACCTAAGTAACACACCAGATGGTATGTGATAGCTGGAAAATATATGAAACTATGCTAATCTCACGCAGCCTCACTTGTGAAACTCATCTTTTTAAAAATCGTGAGCCTTTTATTTATTTTTTTCCCCCCTTGGCCCTGACGTGAATGTGGACGCACGTCAAACTCTGACACATGAAACTGACCCACAGCATTGTTTGGAAGCAGATGAAATAAAGTTAATACAACAAGAGAGGTGGCATGAATGAGGGCGAAGGGAGCGCTGGGCGTGACGACAGTGGAGAGCGTGCTGTATGGGGATGCTGAGGAGAGCTGCTCTGTCACCGCAGCTCCATTCAGTCGCCCTGTCAGGCCCGTCTTTGTCACATCTGACGTCTCTATTAAAACCGGCAGAAGCCACCCCCCCTCCCGAACACCGGACTGCCACTGCGACCCCCGCGCTCCGCCTGGGATCAGTGCCGCCTTTCACCCGTGACCCTGCCCCAGACTCCCCCCCCTCCTGGTCTTTCTCCCCCTTCCTCCACCCGACACACACATCCAGAGGGCCTCATTGTCCTGGGAGGGGGGGTGTCACACTCCTAACACACACACCAAAAAAAAAAAGAGCAGCGCAGATAGGAGTAGAAATACAGACCTGAAGTTAAGAAGCTATATTCTATGCTGAGCTTAAACACTATGAAGTCATGGAAGGATTCAAATTGATTAGATTTTGCACTTCTGATGCCTCCAAACTCACGGGGCCACCGTCTATACTAAATTCACTGCTTTTCTAAGCTGCGAATGTTTCTGATGCACCTCAAACAAGATAAAAACGAATCAACCAAATAAAACAGCGCCTTTGTTTGAGTGCCGTTTCTAAGTGGTATATTGCTCGCAACACTCCTGGTCGTCTATCTTTGTAAAAAAAAAAAAAAAAAAGATTTCAAAAGAAAAGCTTTCATGATTTGCTCTGACGCATTCGATTGCGTGAGATGTTGGGGCTTTCTGCCGCATGGCCTCGGCTCGCACAGGCAGACAGGAAGAAAAGCAACTTCCCCTGTTTCATATACAGTAAGTGGCCTGTGTGGACCACAGCTCGCAGCAGTCTGCCCGAGTCTGTCTGCCACCAGAGAGTCTGACTGAACCTGAAAGAGAAAGGGCCAAACGAGCGCACACCCACGCCGATGTACACACACGCAAACAAGCACTCCGAGACAACTGAGATCCTCGCTATATCCCCTTTCTCAGCACTTACTGAATCATAGTCTCATCAGCACTTAGCATGCCATTGAGCATTTTTTAGCATGGTGAGGAAATGCAACATGACAAAGTAGACTTTCGCAGGCAGCACAGCTTTTCTAGAAAACAACTTCCAATAAAATGAGATTGGCTGCTGGACATTTTCAAACCAAACACCTCTCGGTTGCATCTGCCGAGGACCAGTAGATGACTTCACATTATGAGCAGTAATGTGGAAGGTGGTAACAGGAAAATCTGCAACCTAATACGTACTTTAACAAAGTTCCGGGTTGGAGTTTGTGTTTTTGTGTCCACTGATATCAACCATTAAAAAAAACAAACTCTAGTCCTAAACTCTGTTCTCTCAAGAAAACATGGAAATGCAACTACTGCACTGAACCAAACTGTGATCAAAGATACAAAAACAATACAAAAATCAATAACCTAACATGTATTTGTTTTTCTTTCATTTTGCATACTTGTGAAACCATGAATTGTGACATGAATTTGCACCACTAGATGCTAACAGATTGCACTGGTAGTGTTTTGGTTTTGTGGTTCAATGCACGTCCTCGCCTCAATTCGAAGGAAAGCACAACATTTTTTATTTGTGGCGTTCGCAGGCTTGAAATATTACGTCCAAAAATATTCAGCAACAATATGTCTCTCCGGGAAAATGCAACTCCAAACAATCGCCAGAAGTCATTTTTCAACACTTTTCCCCAGAAACTAACTGTTTGGTGAGAAGTAGTTACCATTAAACCTGTTTACAGTCAAAACTGTGAATTATATTAATTAAAACGGACATTATTTATGGAAAGATGTGCTGTTTCAAATGTGTTTTTTGCACTATAATAGTGGCAGAAACATCGGACTGATCGTCTCTTTGCTCCACAACACCAATACAATCTGGTTTATAGTTCATTGGGGTCAAAGGTGAGAGAGAAAATGGCTTGTTTTTTGGAATTTAGGTGAAATGCCCCTTTTAAAGGTGGAAGCAGGTTTAAACTCATCTGAAAATGATAAACTCAAATCAAAACATGAATGATTGAGGAGCAGGTTGCTTCCTTTAACACTTCATCTCACAGTTCCCATGGCAATTTAACCCTCCTATTATCTTTGGGGTCAATTTGACCCCATTCAATGTTTAACATGTCTAAATAAGTGACTGACATAATTTTTTCTGTTTTATTTAAAGGGCTATTTACACATAAACTTGGGTAACAATTTTATTTATGACAATTTTCTGGAGGTTTAAATTGCTGGAGTCAAATTGAACAAAAGGACAAAAGATTTCAGTAAATTTGAAGGTTATAGGAGGGTTAAACAACTCCAAATTAGGGCTGTCTAATACATAATTTCAACAACAACACCGCGATGTGCGCAGATGCAATAGCAATAAACCTTAAACACATCATGCGACAACTTTTTTTTTTTTGCTTGCCACAAAACTTGCACAGTTCTCGTTTTCAATGAGCGATCTTCAAGAGAAGCCTATCTGATAACACAGTTTACTTTGATTCAAGCCTTCTTGGATACATGCAGTTTGTTGACATGCAGGCTCCACATGTGCACGACATAATGAGCGAGGAACAGGAGAGAAATATTGAAAAGGAAGATTTGCTTTCAAAAAAGACACACATCAATCGTATGGAAATATCTCAGCCACAGAAAGGATAATGTTGATCAGAAACAGGCCCTTTGTCAGCACGAGATGACACAACAAATCTGTTGGACCCTTTAAATGAGAGTCACAAAAGCTCTGTGTGATGAGTGCAAGTCAGAATGAATGAACGCCACCCAGAGCAAAAACCTGTACGAGAAAGTTCTTTTTTAAGATTATTACTCATTTTTGATACAGATGCACTCTCCTACAAAACCACCCAAATTATCCTACAATAATACATTATTTCCCACTAGAGTCATCTGGTGAAAACTTCCTGTATTATTTTTTTTGAAAATATCGCGATATATATTGCTGAAAAACTAAACATCGCAATGTTGTTTTTTCTTCCAATATCGCGCAACCCTACTTCTGGACATCAACTTGTGTAATATGGGCATTACAGCTGGCAACAAAAGGGCTGCACTAATAAAAGTTAGCCTGCTCAAGGGATTAATAACCAGCAATCTGTCCAACAACTTCAGACAAATGGGAAAAAATGCACATTCTCTCGCATAAATAACGTTCATTTCATTGAGCTGCTCCACTCAGTCGCAGTAAACGCTGCTGGTTGTCATTGCATAGCGGCACGTCAAACCGGAGCTGCGCTGCCAGCGGATCCCTCAAGTTGCACAATGGGGAAGTTAAGGGCCAGAAGAATAGCTGGTAGGTTTGCATTAAGTGCAACCTGGAATGTGACAACAACAGAATAATAATATCATGGCGGGCATCATCCCTCAGCTTTGTTTTGTTTTTATGAGGCGGGTTTTTGAAAGAAATAGCAATTAGTTTGTGTAGCCTGTTTGACGATAGCAGCTCAGGAAAAAAAAAATAAAAAATCGGTTGAGGTCGTGCAACCTTCATTATGTAAGCTCCAAAGATATTATAAATACACTGAGTTATTCAAGGGCAAATCACTGGAAATTTCCACACAAATCCTTGAACTGTAACTAGCTTAAGATTGCACCGCTCGTCCAGACGAGCCGCAGCATTCAGAAACAGAGATGGGCCATCAACGCAATGGCTTTGCAGAGAGCCACTACAGCGCCTTAACTTTCACACTGAGCCCAACGTGACGCGTACCGTTTGGGGAAAATTATCGAAATTGCCCGTCCGGCGAATAAAACCTCGGTCCTGTGCGTGTAGCGGCCGTGTGGGACTCCGTGGACACATGGTAACATCGCCTGTGTCCGAGTCAAGTTACTGAACGTCACGGCTTTGAGCAATAAGAGAGCAGGCTGACGAGCAATAAGGGCGCTTACACTCGACCGAACCTCTTTTTGAGAGACGGGAAAAAAGACGAATGCGCCACCAGCATACAAAACACCGCTAGCAATTTGTGACAAACAACACGGAGCATGTGAATATTTAGTCGCAAAATTCGCCCCTTACCGCTAAGTAGTTTTTCCAAGTCGGTTTTTAGATGCCGTTCCTCTCCGCCTGCTGGCTCGTAGCAGCGTGAAGCTAGCGCTAACAGGAAGCAGGAGCCCCGGCGGAGCCTTTCAAAATAAGACGGCGGGAGGAAGCGGCGTTACTTCCGTCGTCCGGGCAACCGGCGGTGCTTTTCCTGTCGAGGGTCAAACCGCGGCTCTTCTCGCTGCCTCGCGTTAACTTGACGCACTTCTCGTTCACGACCTCATTCCAATATGGCACAAACGGCCACTGCGCATGTTCTGCCGCCTATATGCCTCTGAGCCTGGCTACATCACACTGACTTCCATCTTCACACACACAATAAAACACTACACAACCAGAGTCAGGACTAAAAAAAAAAAAAATAAAAAAAAAAAAAATCCACAACACGCACAAAAGAAGAGAGAGAGAGAGAGAAAAAAAATCAAAAAAATCGGAGTGTTTCAAGCTCGCGTTAATTCCCATAAACAAGGGGTAGGGTGAGCCCGATCAGACGAGCACAGGGGCTTTATCCCCAGCGGAATCAACACTTAGTTAATGGTTGAGCTGGAATTAATTGCACATATAATCGACCCACTTTCGATAAGTGGAGTGTTTCTCTGGCTCCCAAAAAAAAAAAAGCAATTCGTCTTGTGATGAAGTGGTATATAGATTGTGTTATTGAAGATGACCTCGAGTTGCTTTATTTCCCTTCAGTGTAATATTTCTTAAGTAAATAAAATACCCCCACAATGCGCTATGGAGGGCTGCCTGTGCCAGTACTTTTAAATAAATCACAACACCGCCCTATCATAAGGACTGGATAAAACATCTATTTGTCATTGCTGCTTCGCTACTTCTGCTGCACAAGGATGTCAAGTCGCGTTGTTTTATTTATTTATTTATTATTTTTTTTTATTTTGGAAGACAGGGCGGGAGAAACTGCTGGAAATATGCGCTGACACTGTGTGCAAAAGTCCATCCATTTCATATAATAAACGCGCTTTCTCTGCGAAGTAAGTGCATTCCTCGTTTCGCAAAGCCTCCCTTCAAGTCTTCAAGCCTAATCCGTTGTCTAAAACAGATTTTGCCGCTCACTTGGAACACATATAGGCTACTGCCTCACATAAGCCTCCACAATAGACCGACCCTTTTGGATGTCTATTATAACAAAAGAAAAAAAAAATATATATATACGCGGGGTTTTTTTTTCTTCTTTTTTTTTTGCATGCGCTCAGGTGGAAACAATACAATAAATGTTGGCTGCAGAAAAGCGATCGGATCTTGCGTGAACAGTGGAAACAATCGTAGAGCCATGAATAAATCAGGAGGGGGCAGGCGTTTATTCCCAAATTTATTCAGTCATTTTTATTAAAGTGCAGAGGTGCCTGCACTGTGAAGCTTTCCAATGGGGCACTAATATTTGGATTTTAGTAAATACACAGTTCGAAAAGACGATCTTTTTCTCCTTTTTTTTGGAGCATGCAAATTTAATTTATCAACTGTGTTTGGTCATTTTATTTACAAAATAAAAAATGGCCTACAACTTTAATGCTGCATCGGGCTTAAGGCTGTTTGCATAAAGGCAAATCTCTCAACAACTTGAACAGGTTTTTGTTTTGTTTTTTTTCCCTCTCGGTGTAGCTTCCTGACAGCTGTTTGTTCCCAGTGGGCACGCTGCAGGGACAGTGTGGGGACACTGGAGGGGACAGAGGACGAGGACGGGTCATAAAGGCGTGCGCGCTGCAAGAATGTCTCCTCCTCGCCTCTCGTCTTGACGGGGAGCTGCAGTTCGAGCACCTGACCGCTGGGTGGCAGTAAAGCGTCACAGGTCCTTCTCTCATACTAACAAAAAATAAAAGTCCCTGTGGTGTTTGGAAATGCTCTGCTGGCTTCACGCAGGGCTTCTCCTATTCTGTGCTTCACTTTACAATGTGTAGGCTCCATAAAATGTAATCAAATCAAATAAAACAACCTGAGGTGACCAGATTGCTGTTAATGTTTACAGATGGGCACCTACAGCAAGACTTATTACATACGCTATCTGAAAAATAAACTACTTAGAATAAGGCAAAACAAGAAAGAAACTTGGAAATTAAAATACTAATACAATTAAAAGCAATCAAAAGCCTTTGAAAACAGGGACATCATGATATTTGTTTTGCTACGACAAAGGCACGATCTTCTCTTACCCACCGGCCTCAATAACAGCAGTTGTTCTGAGGATCGACGAGGCCTGGAGGTATGAGGGCAGACGAGTTCAAAAGGTGCCAAGCCAAGCACGGATTTATAAACAAATAACAGAAGCTTAAAATCAATTCTGTATTTAAAAAGGTAGCCAGTGCAGGGATGCTACTACAAGGAGTAATGCTTTCTATTTTCTTTTTTGGTAACAGAAGTCTTGCAAGGTGAGACAGTGAGGACTGACCAAAACTTACGTTCGGAGAGTTACAGTAATCTGGCCTTGAGGGGGAAATAAAAACAAAAAGTGAACAGTGATTGGTACTGAATCTCCATGATACATGAGTCTTTACAATAGTGCCAAATGTTGATCATCTCGAATAAATGTAACTGGAATGCAAAGCGGATTAAAGTGGACAACAGCTGTCGTGAATTTTCAATTTACATTACATTTATTTAGAATCAAATGTAAAAGATGAGGAGAGTAAAAAAGTACACCCACAACTTATAGTAACATACATCTTCTTTTTTTTGTACAGAGCACTATTATTTTCACGTTAAAATTCCTACATTCAAGTATTATACGACATAATAAAGATGTGTGCTTACAGTGAAATACCCCTCCCCCCTTTAAAAATATCCTTCAACACATATAGATGTACAGGTATAGTACCACACCACTGCTGCAACTCTTTACAGGAAGTTTGATGAGTGTCCGGAAAATGTATGTTATTTACAGAACGATACAGAATAGAGGTTTGATGCACGAAAGACAATAAGACTGCTACCATCCATAATTAATTTAAAAAGACAGATTATCTCTTTTAAAGGAGTGTGACGCTCTGGGAAATACATCTCCAGATTCACAGTGCAGTCAGCGAGGGAGGAAATGATTAATTATTATTAAATCAGAAGGATTTAAATTCACTTCACCTTTATAGTACAATTCATTCTGTGGTGCCTGGACTAGCAGAAGATTCGTACGCCAACGGACAATATTACTGGCTTCAGTAGCACCATTTGCATCTACAGAAAATACCTGCACACACCCACACTCTTGTATGCATGCTGTACGACACAGCACACACAGATGGGATGTGCTGGGAGTCATACAGTTGACAGTACACAGGGTGAGAGTCAATTTCGTTTGTACCACTCCACCCTCTTACCTTGCATGTGTGATGCCAGGTGTATGCGTATATACATATATATTTAAATAAGAGTGTCATGCTTCTGCCTGTGAACTAAAATTTCACGATACAGTACACTGAATGATTGATATAGATTTAAAGTGTAATCACATGGAAAAATGACAGAAAGGTAACAAAAGACTGAATGCATCATCCACTACCCTCCCAGCATTGATTATGGTAACACTGGTTTCTTAAGAGTCTCCCTTACTTTCCTGAAGCTTTACACTCTTTTATACACTTGTATAGTTGAGACAGTTAACCTTAAACCCAGTTGACCACATGGAGATGAAGGTAATAGGTTAAGAGTCTATTTTGGAGTTCTGAGCTAAGACCATGTTTCCAAGGACGCCATTTTGTTTGTTTCATTTGCTTATCAAGTTTTCCAGTTTGGGGTTGACAAAGGAAAAGCCAGCAAATGCTGCTTGGTCCATGGAGTCAATGAGGTTTTTGTCAGCATGGGAGAGACGCGGCTTCTCGCTCAGGAACTCTCGGTCAAAGTTGCTGCAGTCACTGGGGGATTTCTGTGGATGGCAGGTCAGGGATTTCAGTTAGGTTTAAGTAACAAGTAAAAAGGGGGTGAGGTAATCGGGATGTTAGACGCAAAGCCATTATTTTCATTAAGAGCAGTAACTGGTACCACACAGTAGGAATGAAATCAAACACTCATACCACTTTAGGCTTGAAAGGAGGGTCCACGTCTCTCCTCTCCAGCACTGGCCAGTTGATGACTTTGAAGAACGGGTGCTGACGGATGTTTCCCACCACACCCAGTCTGCGAGTGGGATCTCGCTCAAACAACTGAATTAATGACAGAAGACAACTCAATTTATTACAGAAACAACACAAATATGTTTGCTGGTGAGACAATAGGACTATATAGGGGTGCCAAAGAACGCTAATTATTCACCAGTTCAAGCAGGTTCTTGGACTCCTTGGTGATCCACCGAGGGTAGTGAGGGACGTCCGACCTGATTGATTCAAACAGCTCGTCCTCATCGTCCCCTTGGAAAGGTGACTGACCAATCAGCATCTCGTATACCAGCACACCAAAAGACCACCAGTCCACTGAGAATGTGTACTTCTGTCCTAGCAGGATCTGAGATAAGAGACAATTCAACAATATCAGAGGCATGTAAGAAGTACAAGGACACATGGGGTCACAGGTAAGAAACATCCTCTTGTTGTTGACTATAACTGCAGAGATAAAACAACTTAATAACCCCGGTTTAGGGTAATCTGTACACGCTGCATTGCCTCCTTGCAGCCACCAGGGGGCATATAGACTCATGCATGTGGAAAAATTGAGGAATGCAAAGGTAGGTGAATAAGGAGCTTAACTGAAAAATATTTCAAATACAATTGCATAAGTCATTAGTTTTAAATATGATGGAGAATTGGTTTATGACAACACAAAATGTGACACTGAGCAACGAACCTCTGGTGCGATATAATCTGGTGTTCCACAGAAAGTGGTGGCTCTGGCCTCTCCAAACACGTTCTCTTTACACATGCCAAAGTCTGCTATCTTTATGTGTCCGTCCCTGTCCAGCATCACATTGTCCAGCTTCAGATCTCTGCAGAAAGACATGAAACAAGATACAAAGAATGTAGAACTTGTTCTGCTTGAGTGTATTCTGTTTGAAGTCATGTAATGTAAAATAAAAGAGCTCTCCTGTGGTAGCAGGCTGAATACAGAAACAACACACAGTAGTACAGAGTAGTTATTACCTGTAGATAATTCCTTTTGAATGGAGGAACTGCAGTCCCACTACAATCTCAGCAGCGTAGAATCTGTAGGTTAAGAAACCAACCAACCATTTAACACGATTTTACTACGATTAAGACCCAAATGTTCCATTTCAGAAAATGGCAATTGCTGCAACACTTGTAGCTCTTTACATGGTATCCTAGTGCCCTTACGTAGCTCTGTTGATATCAAAGCGGCCTTTCTCTTGGATGTGAAACATCAGGTCGCCTCCATTCAGGTACTCCATTACAAAGAAGAGGTGCTCCTGTGCAAACAACACATTACTGTCAGCTCAATGTCAGACACAAATGAGACACGAAGAGAGTGTGTGAGAGAAACGATGGATTTAGATAAGGTGGGCTGAAACTGTGGGTCTCTATCAACAGCTGGGAACTGACACTCTTTCGGCTGTAACCTGGCTTGATTCACAATCAGAGAACAGTGTATATATTATATGTTTTACTTGCAGCCATGTTCAGCATGTGTGTGCTTACTTTAGACTGGAATGTTGAGTAGAGGTGAGTGAGGAAAGGGTTCTCCCAGGCGAGGGCCAGGACACGTTTCTCCACCATGGTGCACTCCACATCATCATCCATCAGCACGACATCTTTCTTCAGAACCTTCACTGCAAAGTACTGACCCTGACCCTTCAGCTCTGCCAGCAGCACCTGGGTGTCACAGCCACATAACAGTCAGTACTTCATTAGTGTGATCACATGAGCTTTATGGGGTATAATTTTAGTTTAACATAAGCAATGTTTGTATGGACACTCGATGTTTGAGCGCAATTCTTGGCCTCCGTGCCCTGTTTCCCTCAGATAATGGTATGTTTTCATCAAATGTTGCCTGGCATTTATAGTGGCAGATGAACAACTAAGCTCTTTTCTCGTCTGAAATACATCATCCGCTCCAAGTGTAATATGAGGGAAGTAATTTCAGAGGCAGCTGGGGGATGTATTTTTCTAGTAAGTTATCTAGCCTAGTTGATCAAAAATGGGGCAAGCTAAAGCTGCTGTGTGAATTAAAATGTGAATTAAGGAAGTAATATACTTTGATAGCACTAGCACACTAAGACATGCCCTTCAACTGCGGGCTGTATTAGAATTCACATTTCATAATTTCAAAAATCTTCACGCTTTAAACTGCCTAGAATATGAAGATATGGGCTTCATATGACGTGCCGTATCATTTGTTTCTGCCTACCTCACTGCCATTTCCAATGTTCTATTCAGCATGGGGACAATTTCAGATTGAATTAGATTTTTATGAGTAACATCATTTGCACAGGCGAGTTTGTGCAGTGGCTTTTGTTTTATGTTAAAGTTATGAAAGGATTTGAAGATGCAGACCATGAGTCATACCTTGCCAAAGCTGCCTTTTCCCAGCACCTTGTGGAACACCAGGTGGTTGAGGGTGAGGCGTACCCGGGAAACTGTAGTTGGGGTTGGGGCAGGTCGCGAGCCCTTCCCGTTGTCATCGGCTGTAAATACACATTTGCACACTCTTGAGTAAATAAATATGCAAACCTGTATGCAAAGATGCATGCAAACACAAAAAACAAAGGATAAAAATTTAAGATAATGAAAAAGTAGCTAAACAGGCGATCATTGACAATACCACAACTGATTTAACCTCAAAGGTAAAAACTTTATTGAAATTGAACATTTAGAGGCACACTCAGTGCTACAATGAACACATCGTACCACTAGGGTCCGCTGTTGCACTTCGGACATCTTGATAGATTCCAATGTCTCCACCAGAGTTATCAGGCTTCTTCATAGATTTCTGGAGAAGAAAATCGTTTGCAGAAAAAATTTTGACATCCATAATAAATCATTGTTGTTACTATTTTTTTTACACATAGTCCACACAAACATAGCCTGTTGTGTTGCAAACCTGGGAGACTTGAGAGAGAGCCTCAGCCAGTAGCTTCTGATTGATTCCACACAGATTGGCCACTTTCGTTTGACAGGTGCCATGTACGTTCATGCCACAATCTGGTCAGCGGAGGGAAAGTGGGTGAGTCCAATGGAGATGGGGAATGCATCAAAAAAAGAAAAATGTCAGTGGCAGGGGCAAGAGAAAGGCAGATATTGAATTTGATACAGTCAAAGTAAAAACAAAGGACACATTAGATTCACCTTCACATTTAAGGCCCTGCCTGTAGAGACCCCACAGCAGACTGCCACAGTGGTCACAGAACGTGGGGCTCTTGTAGTTGTAGTACTTGAAGCGATGAGGCATATCAATCTTGAAACGTTCTTTCTGAAACTACAAACACAGAAATACATTAAACCCACAGAATGCTGGTATCTTATGATTACAATATAAACATGCAGGATTATATGGTTAGCCAGAGTTGTTGCTTTCGCAAGTCAGAATAAAATTTCACAGCCAATAGTTTAACACGTGTTGGGTCTGGCTCTACCTGTTTAGATCAGTATTCAGTTGTGCTGAAGAATTAGAGCTTTGACTTCATAAAACATTTGTAGGGTTTTTGTTTAAATTAGTTTAAAATGAGCTACTTTATACCAGCACAGAACTTATAATATACAGCAAGTCACCAGTGAACCATAGCTGAAAAAAATACAAAGTAAAAAAAATAACACTGTAAAACAAAATGCCCTTCATCGTCAGTGGCGGATTTGAGGCCAAGTTTTGCATATATGTTGGAGAACATTCACTTTGCTCACCACAGTGTCACGACTGTTGGCCGCTGTTCCGGTGCACCTGCCGATGATTATTTCGATGCATTTCTTGTGGATTGCCGCATTGCATTCTGGGTGAAATAAAAGACAAAATATTGTGTTAACTGTGATATGAAGATTAATTCAAGGTAAAAATGTGCAAAAGAAATAAATTGTGTTAAAAATGTGGATAACAATTAAAGAAACACTCACGCCTGCACTTGTACCCTTGCTTGTTGAGCCCCCTACATAGGAGGAAAGGAACAGAAAAGTTAAATGCTTGCCATATGTAACATTTGCAAAAAAAAACTCTAAGAAAGATTTATCTGTTAATACTACATTCATGGAATGTCCCCAGGATGATTAATATCCATACTAGGATCTTAGGTTTGACAGTGATACACTTCAGTAGGCAAGAAAATGATTTTCTGTATCAACGTTCTTCCTTCATACAGCAACTACTAAATAGCATGCATACTTACATAGCAGTGACTCAGTGGTATTACATTTTGTTATCAGCATAACTAGATGGTATCTTTTACATCTTAGGTCATTAGATTGAAATTAAAAAGCTATAAAAAATATCTATGCTTTATAGATGGCGTAAGTGCCATTGTGTCACACACACACACACCCATGCACAGACTAAACAAAACGTCAGATTTCCTCCTGCCCGTGTCTAAAGGGAGAGATAATACTGTAGTTTGGGAAGATGGGGAGGAGCTTGGCTCACAGATTAGTGCTGCTGACATAGTTGGAATACAGCTTGACAGCCTTGTGGGATTTCCCTAGACAGTGACTCATTCTCACAATAGCACTGCTGCAGTTGTTTCTACCTTTCATAACCCCCACCCCTCCATAATTGCTCCAGCTAGGAAGCTAGAATCACTACTAATTGATCTTTTGAGAAATACACTTGGTAGGGCTGGACTTTTTTTTTATATTACTATTACTGAACAACTGATGTTTTGTCTTATTTGGTACCCACAGTAAATACACTAGGTGACAAATGGTCAAGAAATGTCAAAGCTATGCCAGCAGCATTTTAGTAAACCACAATAATATAATAATAACAATAATATAGAAAAACAAGCAGACAAGCAAATTAACTGCATTTGGATAAGTCATGGCTAAATAGAGAGGAATCAGAAATACATCCATAGTCTCTAGCTGGAATTTAACAGATACTCAAACCGTACTGAAAGTCACTGTGTTGGAAGATTTTAGTGGCATAATGGTGGCAGCTGTCATGTAACAAAGGCTGGAGTTTGCCGGCTCACCAGAGAAACTCTCTGCAGACAGAGCAGAAGGTGGGCTGGCCGAAGAAGGTGGCGGTGAACTCGTGGTTCTTGATAAAATGAACCTTGGGCTGCTTGAAAGCTCCTCTCCTCCTGTTGAGGGTCGTGGCTCCATCTTCAGGACAAACCTTCACTGATGACTTACACGAAACTGAGGGGAGAGACATATTTACAAATCAAATCATTGTATTTCTATTCAAATCTACAGACTAGATCACATTTGTCAAACAGTCTTGCTCTTAAATGTGAATCAAATCCACTTTTAGATGGTTTTGAAAGACAAATAAAAGTGACATCAGGGAGAGAAGGTCGTAGTCTTGTTAATTATTCATTTAACCTTTTTTTAAATTTTTCTTTTTATAACAATCTACCATATGAGCTATATTGATATTCATCGCATTTTGTCACAGTGGGTATTGTCATAAATCAGTCATCACCTCTGACAGCCAGGCAGTATTTCATAACAAAAGCCTTATGAGCCAGAGAAGCTGCTGCTAAATGAAGCCTATACACTGAAAAAAGCCCTCCTGGATAAGCTGCCCTAACTGATGCAAGTCAAAAGGGCGGGGGTCAACAGTCACTCAGGGAAGACAGGGAAAGAGGCGTGAGAGAGGTAAACAAAGAAAGCAGAAACTCTGGAAGACACAGGGGGGGTGTGGTGGATGTGAGGAAGAGGGGGGAGATACAGGGACAATTCAAAACAGGAGTAGCCTTAATGAGACAACTGATAGACGGGGAAAAGTGGGAAGACTGATGAGGTGTGGGAGATAAACTAATTTCCAATCTGCCACTCTCCTGACAGATGTTTATGTTTGGACAGTGCTTCAGTAACCCGAGCCAAGAAAGTGGGAGTGAGAGAGAAACAGACAGAGGAGGCAGACAACGCTGAGGACTGTTCACACATGCCTAAAAATACTCCGGGTTGCTTTTCAGGAAACCTGTGGAGTGTGTAGGAGGAAGCTGATGGAGTATGGAGCGCTTTCATAATAGTGACCCCCACCCCACGACCCTCTCCAAGCCGGAACAGTGAACCCCGTCTGTGTTACTCCCACACAGAAACTCCCATTACGCAAAACCAGTTTGGAAATCTCACCCGGTGCCGTCTGTGTGGCTTCCCTGTCTAGGCTCCTACAGTAGTCTGTGCCTGAATACAGCATTTGCAAGCCAGTGCTGCTCTGCATCACTTCTGCTTCTACCAGCTGAAGTGAAATTAAAATAGGTCTTTGGAGGCTCACTAGAATAGCATATAATGGTAAAATAGAGCTGCCAAATGTGGATAATTTGTGCCGCGATTTATTACATTTAAGAGGCCTATTCACATAAAAAAACAACCAATGATTGAATGTTTTCCTTTTGTTAAGACACCAGGGATCTAAAACTCCTCAGGAGAGATTAAAATAAGATGAAACAGACCTACTACACACTGTACATGTTTGCTAAACCTAAGTCCTACTGAACTCATCAGTACAGTGTATTAAGATGCATTTACACCTCTTGTCACAGCAAGTACAGCCAGCCACGAGACCAAATTCCTTTACGACACTGAGGGCGTGTCTACAGGACATTGGCTGTATTGCCACACCTGTAGTCAACTGACAAGCTTAACATGCAATATGAAACCAGCATACTAATTTATCTTTACCAGCTTGACAGAGACAAATAAATTCAAGGCAGTCAGTCTGGAGCATGTCAACTCCACAGTCCTCATTAAGACATGCAGTGATAAACTTGCTAAACGTGCAGCAAAAGAAGGCCAATCAACACCCTAGTGAATAAGCATTACTGCCTGCAGAGGGCAATGTTAACTCTGATGGAGAGTAATTTTCTGAGGGATGACACATGAGAGTGTGAGAGGAGAAAATGGGGCAAAAGAAGAGGGGGGAGAAAGTTTGTTCCCACCAACTCTGGGGAGCAGGGTATCCTATTTCACACACTGCACCTCTCCCTGGTGGTCTAGTGGCTAGGATTCGGCGCTCTCACCGCCGCGGCCCGGGTTCGATTCCCGGTCAGGGAACATTGTTTTTTTAATCCACCCACTTTAAGCAATGATTTCTGAAAACAAAACAATTTGCTGCCAAAGTTTGGCATTTGTGGGGTCATTGTGACATGTTCACATGTCTACCATGAAGAACACCTATCAGAGCAGACTTGAAGCCTCTGCATTTCAGTTTGGGTATTTCTCTGCAGATATTTTGATGTGTCACAGGAAGAAAAGTATAGAACTGACAACATTAAGAATGTTTTCATTTCATTTAAAGTGTGACGGTGTGGCAGCACGCATGATGCATGAACGCTGAAACCAAAGCAGTTAAAATGGAAGCCACATTTTTGTTCTTTTTTTCACACCTGTGCTTTACCATCTGTGGCATGTTCATATGTCTGCCATGAAAAACACCTATTACTGTTGAGTCCATATGTAAGTCTGGGAATTTAAATCTAGGTATTAAAATCGAACTTTAAATTGACTTTTTTTTAATGCAGAAATTTTGACGTGTCACAGGATGAAAAGCGCAGGTGTAATTGACAGCATTAGTAAGGGCTGCATTCCATTTCGGTGAGACAGCTGACAGATGTTCATGGCTGACAGGGACATTTAATGATTTACTGCAGCTGAATCTTTATTGCTGTTACGGTTACACACACAATCAATCACACAGTGATTGATAGACAGACAGCTTTTGACTGGTAAACTGTTAAATGGATATAAATGGTTGTTCCTGGAAGGATAGAAAAACCCTACTGATTTGGAACCATGTTTTCAGGGGCTTTTTGTTGTACAACCTTTACCTGCATCAATGTCCTCCAGGAAAAACTGCACAGCCATCTGAATCCTTCCTGAAGGGTGCAGATCCACCCAAAACTCAGCACGTCCACTGGTTTTTGACTTCTTGCAGCGTTCTGCCAGCACAGACACACCCACTGTAGCCTTGGCCAATGGCTCCTCAGTGCTCTGCATGAGATCCACTTCTATGACTCGCCCGTCAACGACGTGAGCATCAAAAGTGGACTTCCAAGCGGGATACATGGTGGGCTTCCTCTGAACCAAGGTCTTTCCTCGCTCTGTGAAAGGACATTAGTATCACAATCTGGTACAAAAAGTGTATTTTACTGTCCCTGCCTCAGGGAAGTCACAGCACAGAAATGACTACAGCACAAAGCCCCTGGAGTCGGTGGAGAGTCAGTCTGCTTGTGGACTTTTGAGCCCAGCAGATGGTGACTGTTAAGGCAATTAAACTTCGGACGTCTGCTCTCTCTACTTACTGCGATACTTTTCTGTCTAAATAACAATATAATTGCACACATATGCATCCATACATACCTGTGTTGACAGACTCCTTCATCTTGACGGCACAGATGGGAGGGTCAGTCAGAGGAGTCAGAGCGCCCACGTCATAAGCGTTGAGAGCGATACGCAGGAAGGGTGCCATGGTGACCACTCACCGAAGCCTCCTGGAAAAAAGACAGACTGATAGTTAGAATATGTCTCTTTCTATCTCTTTCACACAGACACACTTTTATCTTGCACTTGCATTGCTCAAGTTGTGCACTTGAAACAAGAAGGAAGAGGGTCAGTGGCGAACAGTGACCTCAGATGGAAACTACAGAGGAAGCAGAGATTTCCGTCTCAATACGTAACTTTGGAAACTACCTGCTACTAATGAGGGAAGAAGGAACAGAGTGAAAATTCTAAACTGTGCACATTCGAGCAGAATGAGGATTGAATGACACAAAGAGAAACAGAAACTCAAAAGGATCAAACTTTAAAGACAAACACAAAGTCCTAGTGTTTGAGGAAAAAATAGAGATTCAAATATAAGTTGAGGAATCTGTTTGGTATTTTGGATTTGAGTTGATCCATACAAATGACCCTCTTCAATCCTGTCTATACTTGGCCCATAGCACAGACAACTGTCAACATTAGCATCAGCTGATTGTGAGTATTATGGAATATTTTTTATACTTTATCGGGGGAAGTTTTGGTAATCCTGTTTATGCAGCTTTGCTTTGCTTTTAAAAGCATGTCCTGTTTAGGCATGCCTATGTTTATATTTTGGATAATATCCCCTTTACCAAAAACAAACACAAAAAACATCTTTTGTATCTAGCACAGCTCTAAATACTTCTGTGTCTGGCAAAATTAGTGAAAAATTATGATATTATTATAAGTTTTTTGAAGGCCATATTGAAAAACTGTGGTTGTGGCAGAGACTGAAATAATAAAAAAAAACCTACTTTAAGTCATTTTTAAAGGTATTTCTGCCATTTTTGCATATTTTCTGAGATAAAATGCATTCAGATTTTGCATCCAAGTGACACTTAAAGTCTACACATAATTCTGAAAGTACAGAAATGAAACAGAAAACAGGCTTGCCAAAGAATCCCCCTCCTTGCATCACCAAAGCTGAATTGCTCCACTGACAGTTTTGTTGAGCACTGCTTTCCATGTGTTTTGTGCACTTCCTCTGAGAGTGGTTCTTCTGGGGTTTGAACAGTCTCTTCACAGTCATTCTGTATTTGACAAGCTGACCTCCTATCAAGACCGGACACAATAACTATAAAACAGTGTGGCGAAATGCTGTGTTTTGATCAAAGATGCAATTTTCTACATTTTGTGGTGCTGTAAATTAATAATACACATATATGTGTGCGCACATACAACGTCAAAAGTAACTGTAAAGTGTGTTTTTCAGCACAGGAAAACTAAAAAGTCAAGCAGTAAACACTTTCTTTGGGTAATGTCGTGTGCCAGGCAACAGTGCTTCTCCACAATACCTGCATTGTACCTGCATTTTCAGCTGTGGGACACAGTGTTCAGTAAATCAGTACTCTTGAAGAGTAAACTGTCTTTCCATGAAAACAGGGGCTGAATTTAGCAACAATTCCCTCCAAGGGGCCTTCTAATAACAGACATTAGAGTGGGTAAAATTTTCAGAATTTAGAGTGCAGCCAGCCACTTGTATAAAGAAACTGTTTAATACTTTTTGAATGTTCGCACGTTATCAAGGCTGCTTCACACCAAAGAGTTACACAGCTGCTTTGTCACAGATTAACATGACCCAGGGCACGTTAGCCTACATCCTAATTCCCAAAGCAGCAACAAAATCCCACAGAATTCCTCCAAGAATTCCTACATAAAACTTTTTGTGTGCTTTTAAGTTCCTTAGCTATAGCTCGTATAGCTTTAGTTTCATGCTCCTTTAACATAATCTTGGTTTCGTAGTCATTTCAGACATAAGGCACGTCTGTGACTTTGAAGCAAACTGCATCTCATTTTAACTGCACAATGACATCTAACTGATTTATGAAGTGGCCTTTTTGGGCAGTAACTTCTAAATACAAAATGCAGACTTGCTGTTTTCTGGTGCTTGAGCATAAATACGTACATGAAACTCGAGGACAGGGATGTCAAGTGGCTCACTGTTTTTAGATAATTCATCATTCATAAGAGGACAAGTTTTGTCTGTGTTCAAGCTGTTTTTTCACCGTGCTGAAAGTCATGCATTATAATGTCCTGACTGAACCAGTGTGTGCTATAATATACAAAAACACATACACGCTAGTCAGCCTACAAAAAAGGTACACTAGATGCTATTTTGAGCTCTGGTTGGATTTAGATCCATCTAGCTCATTTGCAGAGGTGACCCTCTTCATACAAAATGTTATAAAGAGGAGGCATTAGCTTTTCACACTTTTTCTGACTATAGCTGAATAGTTTTTGGAGGGATCTTCTTTAACATTCTGTACTGCTATCTACTGTTCAGTACAAGTACAAGATGTTACTGTACCCACCCTGAGCATGTCTCAGGTGTAAATATGTGCTTCGGTATAATTGTGTGATGCCGTACATAACTCTAACTCACAGGATCTGTAATCTGTAGGAGGCAGTGATGTCCTACAGAAATAGACTTCTGATCTGGAGGCTGATGATGTAAAATCCCAAACAAACACTCGGAGTAAGGAAGTGAATAAACAACAGTGACATTTCAATAACTGCAATTCTGTTTGAGTGAGGGACTTAACTCCCAACTGCTTTAATATTCAGAAGTTACTGAGAAGCCAGCACATACAGCATTACACAAAGGTTTTTTTAGGCAACACAAATGTTTAGATTGTTATCTAGTATGTAATACCGTCATAGAGATGTTCATCTAAAGACTAAACAAATGACTGTTCATGACTGAGGTCAGGAGGACTCAAAAATAACACAATACTTACACAGCCACACATACACACATACAAAAAACAGCAAAGTTACATAAGGTGAGATATGCAAAAGCATACACAAACTATGTACTTTTAAAATCTACTTGCAGTTTTCTCTTCACTTTACGCATGCATTCGCTTATGTACACATACACAGACATTATGTAGAAAAAAGAGCCGTGTTTCCCCAGAGAGAGTGGAAAAAATGACACACATGCAATTGGGGAAGGGGTGGGTAAGGAAAAGAGCAAGAGAGAGGGAAAGAAAAAAGATAGAAAACGCACTGGAAGGCAGGCCATTGGACATGAGAGGGAAACAAGATCTGCTTTCACTAGACCCAGCCACAATGAAATCGACTTCCAGCGAGATGGATATTGTTTATGTGCATTTGTCTTTGTGTCCTCAAAGGGCAACTAGTTACTCTTATTTAAGTCTTGAGTTTTTGTTGTGGACTGCAAAGTAGCAGTTAACGTAGACCTGGACAGCCCAACCCTTAAATCTGTTAACTTTGTACAACACGAAAGAAATCATATATTATGTAGTACTAACTGGAAGAAGTCATAGCACGCAGGAAACATGAAAAGAACAAGTACATAACGAGGACATACCATTACATGCTGCTTGACTTGAGATGAAAAATGCTGTTATGCATCAAATGAGCTATGAGGAAGTTTAAGGAGTGCTATTCCCCGAAATCTAAAAATTTTGTGTAATTGGTTTTAAAATTAATGTTTCATGAGGAAAATGTATCCTGAGAACAGCAAAATAACACATTTTAGCACTTAGCTATTAAAATAAATAGATTAACACAACATTGATAAAACAAGGATTCCTTGTGATGACGTACACAAATCTTCCATTACAGTGCATGCATTAAACACAACACAATAGAGACTGTCAACAAAAAGACAGACTGTAATCAAAGTCATTCTCAGGGATGCACAACAAACAAGTCACAGGTTTGGTATGCATTGGATTAGTGGAGATGGCTCTTCGTGAAAGCAGTGATCAAGCAGGTCTAGCAGGCTGGGGAGCTTCTGCACTGAGTTCAACTTCCATAGGCAGGTATGAACGGAGACGGGTAATTATAGAGAAGAACGAACGCTAGACAATAAACAGGCGGCAGAGCAGTATGCTGGTCTTTTGAGCTATTAATGACGTCACCTTAGATTTGGCTACCTGATTGTAGCACAAGTGGGAATCCATCATTTTAATAGGCACCACACACAGCGGAAAGGCATTCATACATTGATTCTGTAGTGTGAATGTTACATAACACATAACATACCAACTGAGAAACCCTTGCTGAATCACTAGACCACACTCTTGCTACAGAGTTACAAGGAAGGTTTGATTACATCAGAAAGGGCTTGTGTTGTCGCTGTTGACATCTATACTGGGTAAATATCTGGCTCTTCTAAACTACATATAGCCCTTCAATTTCAAGACAAACCAATCAATACAACCAATATGTTTTTTTTCAAAGACAAAACAATGCATTGTTCTTGACTGAATAACTGAACAGTGAAGTCAGTTACCTGACCTCTGTCAAATAATTATGTGTTCTTGCCTTACTTAAGCCTGAAACAACCAAGACACAAACATGGGTGCAGCACAAGCCTATCAGAGCATCAAAGGGTGGCATTCCAAGTTTATTTTACAATGACTGTATATCTCCTGGTTTTAGCCCTGTTCAAAACAGACCGTTTCAGTCTGTAGCTTTAAATGCAGCTGACCTGCTGCTGTCTCTGTCACATTCAGGAAGAAGACTCTTTCTGCATCTGTGACTAACAGCACAGAGCATAACAGTTGATCGCAATGCAGCTTGAGGAATGGCAGATGTACATATATAACATTTACTTTACACTTCAAAGTTTATAACAACCACAAAACACAATAAAAGTAGATTTTCACCATATGAGACCTTTCAGTTTTTGATAAGTTAGTAAATTACAGGCTGTTTCCCTAAATTGGGAGTCTATAGAATTTGAGAACTACAGTTAGTGAATTGTTCATGTGATGTGAATACAAACACCCTCAAATTATTGCCTATAAGAGAGCAGTTTAACACCACACTAATTGATTGATGAAATTATAGATTTATTTTAAAGTTAGTGTGCTACCACAACAGGGACCTGCCACGAGCAAATGCTTCCTCAGTATACTATATTTTTATATTTTATGAATTTAGGAACACTAAAGTCAAAGGCAAAAATAAAGACACTTGAGTCTAAACATGAGCTACCACTTGACATAGAAGAAAAATGGACAGACTTAACAATATTAGCAATAATGTGTCAGCCTCAGTAAATCTTTAAATGTCCCTCTATGCCAATCCAGTGAGCCAGCAGGAAGAAAATGACCCTGAATCCATCTTACCAAAATGGAATGCAACCATTACTAACGCTGTCAATTACACCTGCGCTTTTCCTCCTGGGACACGTCACAATGTCGGCAGAGTGAAAAATCTATTTAAATGTATTTAATACCCAGGTTTAAATGCACAGGCTTAAACTCTGCTGTCCTCAACACTAACAGGCGTTTCTAATGGAAGACATTTGAAGATGTAACAGATGGAAAGGCACACACATATATACAAAAAAAAAAGAAACAAAAAAATATGGCTGCATTCCATTTTAACTGCCTCAGTTCCAGCATTGTGCTCGTTGGTTCAATGCCATGGCTTACTGAAACACTTAAAAAGAACTGAGCAATCATTAACAACATCACTGACACCTTGGCTTTTTCTGCTACAATAAAACAAATGCCTACAGTGAACACAGCATGCAAGTGAAACTAGGGGGGATAAAAGTGAAAACAAAAATGTACTGAAGACTAGGCGCATATCCAGTATCATGTGATTCACTACTTTGACAACATGTACCTGACTGGGGTGAAATGTGTCAGTGAGAGGGCATTGCATTAGTTGGAAATTACTTCTACCTCTGTGACAAAAGACTTTGAGCAATGAAAACTAGCCTGACAGGATTTAAAATAAAGGTAGATGGAAAATAGAAGACAGGTAACAGGTAAACCTGTTTTGATAATATCAGTCAACCAAATAAGTTCAAACGATTTCAGCATTACTGAACACCACTGAAACGCACCTGTCTGGTAACATCTTATGGAGACATCTTATGGAGAATGTCAGGTTTAGACGATTCTCAGAGTTCTCATTCTGCTTATTATAATATTCAGTAAGAAATATCAGGAATTGTGCAGAAAAGGAAGGAATGAAAATGAAAAAAATGTGCTCTGTGTTGCATCTACAGTTACTTCAAGAGAATGAGCTTCCAACAACAGGGTGGTGCATGGTTGAATAAAACACAGAAAGGTCCATAGCCGACCCAAGAACAGCCTTAGCTAGATGGAGCTGAGCCAATCATGGCTTAGCACATTAGAGCTGAACAAACATGCTCCGCACATTTATAATGAACCTGAACAAGCATGGCCAGAGTCAGCCCTAAAGCTAGTAACCTGACGTGTGTGTGGTTGTGAGTAAACATCTATTACATCATGAAACTGCACTGCATGATAGCTCAAAAAGAAAAAAAAAATCTCAAACTGCAAATGAAGCAGTCACCATGGAAAAGAGCTGTTCTTAACTGCAATACCACTATTTGATTTTACAGTAGGTGACATAAACAAGTGAGCACTAAATCAGATTTTCTATTCAAATGATAGGTCTGTTAAGAAATTATCTGTTTTCATACAGATCCAGATGTGCATCCAAATATAAAGAGTGAAAGACATGTATGCAGAATTGTGGAGAATACCTAAATCCTGTCAATATGAGAACTTTGTACAGATGAATCATGCTCAACTTCCTGTGAGTCTGACACAAGAACACTGGCTTTTGGTAATTGCAAATTACGACATTGTTTCAGAGCTATAACCACAAAAAAATTGCAGTTAAACTATATTTGCACATGGCATCAAAACTGCTTAAACAACTGTATAGAACCAAGATCTGTACCAATTTATGTAAAATTCTCCATGCCTTCAAAAAATGTGGCAACCTATTCACGGAAAAATTGTGTGGAGTACGGTGAAATAATTAGTTGAAACTTGACTGGAATTGGAAGGACAGTGGCTACATAAATATTTAAAATGCTGAAAACTGAAGTCCTGATTAAACTACTAAATCTTTGGTAAAGGCAATAACAAAGGATTTAAAAACTTTTGAACCCAATCAATCACTTGGTGCTCTTGTTTACTCCCAGCTTTGACCAGCACATTTATCAAAATAAGGCATGTTATTCTCACAAAACTTTCCTTAATCCTCAAGCCTTGCACTGAAGCATGGTGGCATGTATTATTACAGCATTAACACCATCTCAAAAGCACGCAAGTGTACTTATGTGCACACACACACATACACACACTAATAACCTTGAACAAAGGAGCCTTTAATGAATTTCAGTGGAGACTGGCTTGCACGAATCAAAGCCTGCCTTTCTTTCACTAACCAAGGTTAATGTCTAACAACCCACTCCCAGATACTCTCACACACATATTTGTGTATCCATGACTTCAGAAGACATTATATTGACTTACATTAATTTCCTGGAGACATACTCAGATTTTAACAACAACTAAAACTTGTGTAATTCTAACCCTTGCCCAAAGCTTAATGTAACCTAAAAAAAAATGCCTTCACCTTACAATTTAATGACTTGAGGACTTGCTTTTTGTCCTCAAAGGAAGGACACATTCCCATAACATGACAGATTTAGGTCCCAAAACATGAGACACAACACAGGTAGAGTCAACAGACAGCTTATTGCAGATGCTGCAATGAAAAGCATTAAAACAGGCATTAAGCTGCCCTTGTGTGATGCTAAATCTCTTTCTTTCATGCACACACGCACCCAGCGATCAGGTTAAATTGGGACAGGAAAGAAAACTGATCGAGGTTTGAGGAAATGAGATGAGCTGATGCTGCTGCTTCAAGGTCAGAGTCGGATGAATCACTGTTGTGATACACTCATTCCAGGGACACTGACTGTTATAATTTCACTTTGTGTCTGGAAATGACCCTCGATTCAATCAATACAAACTGGTGTTAAATGTCTGACTGACACGGATACAAACTTTATTGTTGCTGTGGGGGGATAACCTTTTTTTTTTTTTTTGATCCTCTCTCCCTTCATTCTGAGAAGCGCTGAGCTCTTTGGCACGACGTCAAACCTGCTATACCAGCATGGAATGAATCCTGCTGCCACTGTGTGTGTGTGTGTGCGTGCGAGTGTGTGTGCTCTCTCCACATGCATTAAAAGCGGTGTCCATTTCTGCCCCACTCACAGTTTACAAAGGCTTAGTTAAGTCAGACAAAATAGCATCTAAGCAAGGAGAGCCAAGCAGGATACCACGTTGTAGAGAGAGTATGTGTGGGACAAAGAGAGAGAGCAGTGACAAGAGACCAAGGGCATGTAATGAGCCAAACTATCATCGCCCGGAGCTGATTTAGCAAATCCGTGCCAAACGCCTGCATTTGTGTGTAGTTATGCAACACAGAAAATGCTCTCATAGGAAGAATCATATCTTGTGCATCATAACAGAAGTGGAAGAAGATGCACTACACAAAACAGGCATAGGCCGTTTATTGGCCTGGACGATTATCATGGCCGATATTTGGCATTTTTCCGTTTCATTTATCTGTATTTTTATCGGACGATTATTGATAAATTAAATGCGCTATACTTCAGGTCTGATGCAGCTACCCTTCTCCATCTGTAGTCACTCTGGTCTCAGAAATGTCCTTCAAAGCAGCGGCTGCAGAAACTGAAGAAGAAACACAAGCCGTTGACCCAAACCGTAAGTTAGCTACTCTCACAGTGGCTAAGGCTACGCTAACGGCTAGCAGCTAAATTAGAAGACAGACACAAATTACTCTGAGTATTCAGTCACCATTATTAATGAAGAAGCCTAGTTATGAATGACAGGTTCTCTGCGCTCACATGCTGTTAAAACATTACATCTAATGTATATCTGTTCCAAATATCAACAAGATAACAAAATAGACTAATATTGTTAACTTGTCCCCTCAAACAACAGCACAGCTTTCCCTGTTATGAAGCAAATTAAATAATTAACAAAACTACAATTCGCACCTTTGTGTGTGATTTTTTTTAAGTTGGTATGTTCAACAACCAGCTGTAAGGGATTTTATTAGTTTGTTTCAGTGTGATTTTAGCTATTCTAATCTGTATCTACAAAAAATGTGAATTACTCATAGACACAAATCATCATCAATCACTTCAATATCAGTTTCAACATTGTCAAAATATATAAGCCTGCAATGCATTCGCATTCGCATTTGTATTGACTATGGAGGGATCAGTGCTCCTCCTCAGCGAGCAGATGTCCCAACTGTGCCCTCCAAGCAGCTCACAATGCCACAAGCCAATATTGACACACCAGTAACTGCAGGCAGATGCAGACAGATTGTGTTACCTGTGCTCACAAAGCTGTGCTGCTTCCAGAAAATAACAACAGGATACGGAGTGTTGCCACAAACGCAAAATTGCATTGCAGTGTGTGACACAAGAGTTTCACAAGCAATAAAAGGAAGATTTCGAGATGGAGTAATGTGTCCATGGTGCCCGCTGAGCTAACAGGTCACGGTGGCTGCCGTTGATTCAGAAAGCCGAGCTGGTTACAGCCATAAGAATACGCTGTAATCTTTACACTAAACAATGACATCGCGTAACTCCCTTACCATCCCTCAACACCTTTTCTGTGGTAAGCCAACAGTTGAGAAACAAACCACGTGTAAACCACAATGATATAAGTGTATTAGCAACAACAAAAAGAAGCTACATGACAGGTGGATGACTAAATGACTGCAATGAAGGAGGGACCTTTGAGATTTCAAGCTCATGGACTTTACTCTCAGCTGAGCAACGTAAAGTGACTCCAGCACAAGTTAAGCCACAATGACCACGGGGCTGCTTCTGTTTCTCATCTGTACAGTCTTTGTAGTGACAGTGAGAATGGCAGCTTTTTGTCAAATCACACAATGTGAAGATATAGCCTGGAATTTAATGGAAATCCACTGAAACTCAACTCATCCAGCTTTGTGCATGAACAAAAAGGCGTCATCCACGTGCTGACTAATGCACAATGAGTCGCTATTATGTAAATTTGACATAATGACCACCATAGACTGTATCTGTGGAACTTGTGTTGTTGTCAGGCCTGTTTTTCATCATCTTGAGTCTTAAAACTAGAACACACTTACATAAGTCACTTTGAGGTTTAAACATTTAATACAGACAAAAATGCATCATATAGTTCCTAAATATGTTGGATACATCCGGTTAATATTGCTGGTATTAAATATATAAACAATTAAGCAGATTAGGAGTGTACCTACCACTGTATTTAACTTGTTTCTTTAGCTTTTATAGGTAATAAGTGATTTGAAAATTAGGTCTGCCCTCAACTGTAATACTATAACAGAGAGGACTTACATGAATGTTTTTTCTACATTTTGGTGATACTGGTGGCTGTTAGCTTGAATAAACTTGTTTGTTTGCCAAAAAACTATTTATCATCTATTTTATACATATCTCTATTTGTTTTTTGTTAATCTCAGCTAATCAGTTATAAAGTGCAAAAATGCATAAGTTTATGTAAAGGGTGACAGCACAAGTATGTTTCTCGTAGGCAAAAAATTGTGACTAAAGAAATGTGTGTAGGTTATTGTGTAATATGGCACAACATTTATGATCATGTAGGCAGCATTAATACATATTTATAGACACATATGCCAAAGAAATGATCTATTTCGCTATTATTTCATGGGCTATGATCTGTAAATATAAATGAAATATGATATTTTCATGCTCTAATAACATTGTATTCACACAGCAGGTCACTTTTTGACTGCGTTGTAAGAATTCATTCAGTTCTATAAAGCTATTTCAACCTGTAAAAACAGCTGGATTGGTTATAATGTGGAGCAAAGAGCAGGTATAATGATGCAGGGACTTAAAGGCTTAACCGCAAATCAGTTTTTTTGGCACAACACAGCTCCATTTCATACTTGTGCTAGCTAACTTCATCACTGAAACACAGTTGGTTGCCATTGGATACAACACTTGGCCGGAGGAATTTCTGGAGCAAGTCAAGTTTACTGACGGTGTTTTGTCACTTTAACCGACTTTGCAAACGCTGAAACACGGTTTAAACACACCTTACTAACCACGACGACACACACAAAGAAAGAGAAATTCCGCGACAGCAACTCTTCTGGTCTCCAGCAGCAGTTAACTACTATTAAAACTACTCATGCTAGCCGAGGTTTGCAGTCGAGCTTTGCCTCACAAACCAGCAGCCGAAGCCGGGTCACAATAACACAGGCGACTCTTGACACCCAGTAGCAAAGGTTGTTGGTCCCGACTGTCGCAACAACGACCTTAAGATTTACGCGAACAAGTTTCAGCAGCTTTATGAGAAAAAGTCTGACTTACCTCCTCTGCCGAACTGGAGAGTGGTTTGTTTGCGGCGAGTCGGTGCCTTGGTTCGGTGTTTCAAACCGCGCTTTTTTTTTCTCCTTGTTTTTTTGCAAGAGCGTCGACTTCAAACTCTTCAGTGGGTTTTGAGGAAGTGCTGAGCTCCGCCGCTGTTTGATTCTGACTGCTGCTGCTCGGTGGCAGCGCGCGCTATGGAGGACTGGCTGTGTGACGTCAGCCAGGTGAATTCCCAAAGACGCGCGCGCGCGCGCATACAAAGTGACACATAATGATTACACAAGGATAATTTATAACGACACATCAATGGA
>NW_007578133.1:164300-175171 GCF_000690725.1 Stegastes partitus | reverse complement strand
ACCTGCATATATCCAAATGTAAATTCACCCTGTCATATCTATACATAACCATATGTAAATTCACCATCATGCCTCATCTGTTCATGTGAAAGACGTACATTGTCTTTTTTATATCTTTATTTTTAGCTGTATTGTGCTTTTTAAATTCTCATTCTTCTTCCTTCATGCTTCATTTGTATCTAGCTGCTGCAACATGTAAATTTCCCTGGTGAGGGATCAATAAAAATTTATCTTATCTTATCTTAAAAGGGGGGTATTCTCTTACTCACTTACAAGTTAAACTAAGCCGGAAAGGACTGGATGGCAGCCAAGCAGGTTTATCTGTAAAGCACCTTATAATACAAAGAGCGTATTCAAAGTGCCTTACAGGCAAAGGTTACAAAACAAATAGAATAGAATATGTAAAATATATAATACAAAATAGTACAGCAGAGTAAATAACAATACACAAATTCAGAGAATGATTCAAACTGATTGACTAAAACAGAGGGAAAAGATAAAAGGTACGAAAAATAAGAACGTGAAGGATAAAATACAAAATACAACACAGTAAAGTTAAATTAAAAAAATAAAATAAAATAAAAACAGTAAACACTTGTTAAATAAAATGCATGCAAATGTATGGATAATATTCAAACTAATGAACTTAAATAGCAGGAAAAGATTAAAAAAAATAAAAACGTGTAAAAGATAAAACGCACACAAAAAACAGTACATTTAAACTAAGCAAATGACAATAAAACAGTACAGACTTATTGCATAAAGTACACAACTTTATAGAAAAATTAATGCAAATTGACTAAAACAGCAAAAAAGACGGAAGACAAGTAGTATATGAATGCATATGTGAATAATAGTGTGGAATTAAACTCCATTGTATAATTAACTAACTCAACAATTTCCAAATATGTTTTGGTCCAAGACTATTCGGAGACTTATAGACAATCGGAAGCATCTTAAATCCAGTCCTATAATTTAATAGAAGCCAGTGCAGGGACCTTCCAGAGTGGGAGTAATGCGTTCCCTCTTCTTGTTTCAAACAGCAACATCTGAAACCTAATATTTTCCACCTGAAAGTGGCTTCTGTCTGTCAGTCTGTATGTTCCCATGATTCACCTTCTAACACCTCGACCTGAACCTGACACCGTATCAGTGTTGAAAAGCAAAACAAGGATGTGAATGAGAAGTTCTGCAGTTGCACACTGAGCGCAAATGTCCCCTATTTTTCTTTTTTTTCATCCCTCCTGTGAAAAATGGAAATTTGGCAGAACAAGCAAGGCAGGAAATCAAAGCAATGTGTATGCTCAGATACACAGCTGGCCTATCTCTGTTCCATCTGCTTGTTGCACACACAGGCCTTTCATATGTCTATCTTAGTGAGGACATTCAGTGATGCAATTTATCCCCAAGCCCCTTATTCTAACCTTAAATCCCCACGACTAACTGCACAGTCCAAACCTTTACCCTAAACTCCCCCTAGCTTTGCCCTTAACCCCTCAAACAGCCCACAGGAGGGGCGCAACCAAGTGAGAGCAGGCGTAAATGTGCTCAGTTTACCAAAATACCCTCAGTCTGATGCTCTAAAACTCTTTTCACAAAGGTATTTATGCATGTTTAGTAGAGTTTATGAGCTGATCCAAGCAGCCATGCATTTCCATACTGGCCCTGCCCACAGCACCTCTACATTTCCAGCCTACACAAAGCACATTGATCCACGTGGTGCTGAGTCATCAGCCCCCACCCACCAAAACTGCATGACTATAAGAGAGAATGGGCTGGTATATTTAGGCGGTCTGTCTCTGCTCCTAGCGGGCTATTTATAGCTCCAAAAAGGGTATAACAATGACGTACAGGATTGGGGATCAGGGTTGAATGCTGACAGAGATTACTGAGCAAAACCGAGGAATTGCTCACCACCTCGTCACCACCACAAGTATTTGGAGCGCGGGGTTAAAACTAAAGGACAATGGATGTTATCAGAACAACAACAACAACAACAAAAAATCTCTCCCTCCTAAAGAGTTCAACACAGATTTGCAGCCAAGCACATTTTGATTTCAATCACTTCAAATTGGTATGATCAATAAAGACTTTTCTATTCTTCTGAATTCCAAGATTTTATTTATTTATTTAAATCAGATTGTCGCTTTTATTAAAAACAAAACACCAACACAAACAAAAAAAAGAAAACTCTCAGTCACATGACAGGAAAATCTGACTTTTCTTTCCACTATTTTCACTTCCTGGAAAACTATTTATCATCCCCGATGACTTCATGCTGCACCAGCTATAAAAAGAAGTTTCCACTCACTAAAACTAACACAACCTTTTGGTCACTCATTTGTACCTGCCACTCCCATCAATTAAACCTGCCTCTGGGTTTCCTAACTGATAGCCAGTGGATTTGCACTTTAATAACTCCTCTGGGTGTTTTGTCATGGCCGGGGGTTCTGGTTCAACAGGAACTGCATCAGATTGGGGAAGCAGGATTTTCTTCTCAACACGAGAAAGCAAGAAAAAGCACCTCCCCTGTAATGGAAGAAATGTAGGTCAAAGTGGTACAAAGTTCTTTCTCTGCAACACCTGCTATTGCCGGAGAGCAAAATTACCCCTCGCGGCTTTAAAGTTTAAATTAGAGACGACATTGTTGGCTGTAGGAATTCTACTTGGAGGTTTTACCAGTTTGTGCACTTCGAGAGGGATAAACTTGACAGTCGATGAGCCTCTGTGGGTTGTGTAATTTCACAGCAGAAACACAAGAAGCGTGATATGACACAGCAAAACCTACCAAGCTTCATTTTTTTTCTGTGTGAATTAGACTCGCATCCGGGCTGGGGACCCAGACGGTTCCTGTTGTGATGGCCATTTCTGCCATCCCAGCAGTGCCAGGGCAAACATCACAGTGAGTAATGAGAGGAACAGACCGAGGGAGGCAGGAAGGGAGGGAGGGAGGAACGAAAAAACAATCCCCAAAACAGGAGAAAAACGGTCCTTTCATCAAGAGACATGCCACAGACTAAATCTGCCTTTTTCTATCTGTCCTCATTTCTCTCTCCTCAGCTTTTTTTTCTTTTCTTCCCAGTTCTCTGCACAGTCTTATGCCTTTTTCATGTTTCAAGGCTGTGCTGTTGAAGTTGGAAGACCAGTTTAACTATTGCTTCATTTAAATGGCCTTGAGGTACAGCAGTTTTTTGACAGAGTTGGCTGAGCACATACATGGCAAGTTGGGGCTATGCCTTTAGACACTGTCAGAAAAAAACAACAACACACACATCTACAAGTGTTTGTGTTGTCTCTGGTTTAAAAATGTGCCCGCCACCAAAGCAGATAACACGTACAGCTTGAATAACAGCAGGGCTTTGGTACACTTTGTCCATTAGTGTACTCAGCTGCCTATTATATGCTGTCATTTACACTTTACATCCTCTACTGTGCAGCAGATTCTACAGCAATGCCGCTGTGCATCCGATGGATTCCTCATCAAAAACACTCAGACATTTATCAGATGTGTCTTTAATAATGCACTAGAACAAGACTTGGAGATAAAAGCATGGGGTGTTGCTAACCTGCTTGCACTCCCTTTGACATCCCGGTAAACAATAGCAGTATCACTTTCTGATTTTGAAACATCATTAAAACATTGGCTAGTTTTTCCACTTTAATCTCATGACACGTGTGCTCGCTTTGCGTTGTAATTGTCGGTTTCCTCTGTTTGATTCTGCACATTTGGGCCTGCAGAAAACAGGAGTTCTGGCAATGCAATCCAAGCGCTCATATTGAGTTTCTGACTTATTATTGACCTCCTGGATGCAGATTGGAAGCTTTCAAGTGTGCACAAGGAGAGGTTGTTCTTTCACTATTTTTAGAGGTCCTTTCCTTGCAATTTGCCGAGACTACAGAAACTGAAGGCTATCGATTTAAACGTGCAGGCGGTTACCTAATCACTTTCTGCAGCTTTGGTTCCCCCGGCTGCAGAGGGAAACGTTTTTTTGTAAATTTGTTTCCGTGTGTCTTGGGGCAAGAGTTCAAGATCGAGATGTGAAACAAGGTGTGCTTAAAGTTTCAGGTGTATGAAGGAAATGAACAACTTTCCCAGCTTTCAATGCTGTTCTCACTTCTCTCTTTCTTTTGTTACTTCAAGTACGTATTGGGTCATTGACACTCCTGGGATCACGTATCTAGAGCAACCCCAATCTTCCTACTTTCTCTTCTGCCTATTTTCTGACTAACATCCAATCTCTTCATCTTTAGTCGTCTAATTGGAAATGATCTTTTGGTCTTGAACTCTGCATCCAGTAACAGCGTCCTCAGAAAACTCTTTCCTTCTTTACTTCCTCATTATCTGTGTAGTGAACACTTTAAAATTATTAATGAGCAAACCAGATGTCTGCTATGAATTATCAAAGGAGCTGCACAGGCTGATAAATTAAAGTCACGTCCTTTTTTTTTTTTTCTTTAGTAAGCTCCTACGTAGGGCCTAAGCTGGCTAACTCGCGCCCATTAATATTGCAAATGTTAAAAAAGAAATAGGCCAAAATCTTTTGTGCTATTTCTTTGTCTTTAAATATTCACGCTATTCCCACTGCTTTCCCAGTCGCCGGACCGTTCTCTGTTGTTTTGGGGATGTGGGAGTCTTTTGTATGGCTAATTAACCTAACCGAGACGGCTTCTATTGCTCAGCAGTCTGGTGGTGGCTTGAAAGTGAAAAGCTGGGGGAAAAAAAGGGAAGACTGGTGATGATCTGTTCTGGCAGAAGTGTGCAAAATTAAATCCACAATAATGCAACAGCCAATAGTAATGGTGCCTCTTAGCTGTAAAAAAAAAAAGGCGGCCAAAGATATATGTTTCCCCCTTTGGGTCAATCAGTGTCACAGAAGTGATGGGATGTAGCTTCTCAGCCATAAGAAATGATGTATGTCTCAACGCTGACAAGAGACTCTTAACCTGAAGACCTCACAGTGGTGTTTAATGGTTTAATGGACACATCCTGGTTATTACACGATGTCGGTTGGGACTTTATGATTGCCGGTCTCTCTGCTCAGTGGTAGTCACCTTCTCTTACTTGAAAAACTTCCTCACAGCATTTTATAAAACGCTGCAGTGTGAAAGTGTCCACAAGTGAAGCTTTGCAAAGTCAATTTAGGTCTGTAAAACTAAATACATTTCTGTATAGAGTTTTAAATTAATAACAAATGCAATCTCCAAGATTTACACTTTTTAAGTTAAAAGTAACTAAAAATAATCGTTGGATCTACTTCAATGCACAGCGTATGTGTTAGAAAGACTCAGTATATCTAGAACATAAAGATGGGCACCCTGTAAATAATAAACACAGCTCGACTTTGTACCAAATAACATTACAATCTTCTGTAATTAATCTTTTTCACTTTCACTTCATTTTTTCTAACCTTAATAAAAGATAATTCTTAGTATTAGATGTCAATTTTCTTTCCGTGATGGAAAACATTGATAAGCCTGCTGATAAACTTTTTGCACTGCTCGGTGGTTAGCACCGTTGAGTTGCAGCAAGAAGGTCACCAGTTCATGTCCTGGTGAGGACACCTGGGATTTTTTTTTGCGTGGAGTTTGCATGTTCTCCCCATGTAGTGTGGGTTCTCTCTGGGTTCTCTGGCTTCTTCCCCCATTACCCTAGTGAGGATTAAGCAGAGTATAGATAATAGATGGATGGATGGATGAACTTTATCATGTTCACCTTTTTTAATTGTTCCTCGAACCATATTGGTCTTCAATGAACTCAAACATTCCCCACATTTACAGTGAGCTGGAGGTCAGACAGTGATTGAGGAGCATCAAGGAGGAGCAGCTGGTTCAGTCATGAGTTAGTACATACAATTCAAATGAGATCTGTTGATGTCCTGCTGCCCTCTGCTGGATAACAAAAATGTTTCATCAAACGTTTTTTTTCCTTCTTTTTTGCCAGCACTGCAAACAATAGAGAAGCAGAGGTACAGAATGTACTTATTTCAGTCTCATCCTGGCGTTTATCCCCAACAAGGGATAGACACAACATGAAAACCTGCACAAAAGCTATTATTATTGCTGATTCAGTCAAAGAGGAGTGACTGTGTGTCCATATCTGAGTGGATTTCATCCTATACTGTGCATATATTTTAAGAAATCCATCTTATTCTGCTCTGTCAGACACGCCCTTAAATAGAAAACAAAGGAGAACATTTCTATATTTTCAGCAAATTCACAAAGATAGCATTTATACAAGGACTACTATGTGTCCTCTCTTGTTAACAGAACTTAAAGAGGCAGATTTGTGTGTAAGAACAAACCTACAGCACCACACTGTGAAAGGCCATTAAGTTTTTTAAGTAGTTTATTTTTTTAATACGTATCTATATACATAAACATTTACAATGCACTATATGTTAGAGGTACAATCCATAATAACGCTATAGGTGTGAGCCATAGGAAACAGGTAGAAAAGCTGAACAGTACTTGATGAACGAATGTGTGCTTTAGAAATAATGCTGTTTGACGGGTAAAGGATCACGTGTAGTACAGCTGCAACCTGAATGGAACAGATGATGCCTCTAGGTAGGTTATTTAAGAGAAACTATATCTGATTATGATGAAACGGGAGTGAAAAATGAAGTTCCAGTGTCTTCTTTGATGCTGAAAACACAAGTGGCTCAGATCACTCTAACACTGAAAGGACATCATACTGTAGGTAGTTTGGCATTTATCAATGGTTTCTGCGAAGCTGAAGTGGATAAAGATGGATTTTTATCAAGCGGAATATATACAGCATGAAAAGGCATGAATAAAAATGGCACAATACTATATTCTTATGTTACTAGACAGTAACTGAACTGTTCAAAATACTAAAACCTCAAAGTACATAAGAGTAGATAAAAAGCAAGGTCTCCCCGTACAGTACTGTGATAACATAAAGAATGAGGAGTACAATTTCATTTCAGGCACATTCATCAACAATTGCAACTTGCACTGCATTCAACTGGAAGAAAGCAATTGGCACTTCAGAAGTGTATGACAAATTTCAAAAAGATTTAAAAACCTACAGGTTAAAATAGAAATCATCTTCAAAAGTGTTCATCAGTAAAGAAATACTTCTGATTGGTTGGCATGCTGAGGGTCATTCTGTAGCTTTGTGTATTCAATACAAGAGTAACACTGTGTAAAACGCCACAAGAAATATAATGCACACATATTGTGATGGTTAAAAAGAACCCTTACTCAGAACATCGTATAGCACAGTTTTTATACAAATAAATCATATAATTCATTCACTTCAATATCTGCAGTGTATACTTCACAATATATATTCAGAATAACAAATATCTCTCTAAAACACTGGCAAATATTTTCCCTTTTACAAGATATGAATACTACTGTTTTCTTTCTTTTTTTGTTTTTAATGTCATTGCAGAGTGAAATTGTCTCAAACATAACTGCAAGGATGTGGTGTTGAAGAGTGGTTTAATGATCCAGTGGACACTCTGGTAGAAGACACAGCAAAGTTGGAAATGTTGTGGCCTTTTGCGGGATGGCCATTGTAACAAAAGGTGAAGCAGAGGGAAGGAAATGTTCTCTCTGAGGTGCTCAGATGTTGTATTTAATGAATCCAAGCTGCTCCTGAAAAGTAAAGGCTCCTGTAAAATCCATTAGAACATTGGGAACCAGAGATCTTTTTTTTTGTGTTACACCATACTCCAGCTTTCCACTTCTTTCCTTCTCACAGTAGCTTTCTTCTGACTCCCGTCAGTTTCACCTCCTCACCACAGGGTGGCAGCTTTGTCTAAAATCCCTCTGGTGATTTAACTGTTGCTTAATATCCCACAAATGTGATGAATCGATAGTGGTGGTCTGAGTTCAGATGCAGCAGGTAGCTATGTTGTGCTCCACGAAGGAGGTCTAGCAGTCACAGACAGCAGGGTTTAGTCGTTTAACTGAGCAGGTGCTATAAAACAGTAGCTTCCTCCATGGCATTGACCCACCTGAAACACAAAGCGATGGAACGTTAAGACTTTTTACCATCATTTCTGTCTTTTTGTTTGGCTTGGGCTGAATTACAGAAGGAGTGGGAATTTAAAAGGCAGCGAGAGATCCACAGCTTTTGGAAGCAGATACTGATCAGAGGTCAAGAGATCTCAACCTCTGCTGTTATCCTTAAACTTTGTGGAAGTATAGTACTAAATTGTGCCAGTGCTCCATTAAAACTGCTACATGGCAAAAACAAAACGAAACCTCATCAACTCACTCTCTCCAGAACACTTTTGCTCATTAGCTTTAACCATTATGACCAATAAATCACATATTTATCGGATGATGATACGAAGGGTTTTGTTGTTTTGAATTTACAACTTAATGTTTTCGCCACTTCGTTTAGTGATTTCTCTCTCATTTTACATTTGGTAACTATGTCTCTTTCGTATACTCATCCCCTTCTCCTGTAAAGTACTTTTGAATTAACAGCCTGGTATTGATGTAAAGTGCGACAGAATTTTGCAAAAAAACATCTGATATTGACAGATAAACAAATAATCTTGATTAAAAAAAACTAAAAACCGATATTGGCTGCTTATCAACATTCTCTTTTTCACAACTGCTGGTGTGAATACGAATATGCATCTTTTCGAACTCTTTTTACAAGACAAACCCTAGATAATGAGGCTGTCAGTGAGTAACAAGCCGATCCAAATAAACTGTCATGGCCAGATATAATAATTGGTGCCTTTTATACAGCTAAAATTCAGTTGGAAGAGATAAATAAAGCTAAGGCCTTTTAATGAACACAGTCTGCCAACTTGATTGGTTAGCAGCCGCATAGGAATGACACAAATTGCCACATATTAATCAGACTAGTGCAGAGCCGAAGCCTTTAGCCATCTTTCACACACATTTTTCCAAAACATCTCAGCACATCTCAGCACATACATACAGATAAAGTTAACAAATTAAAGAAATAGCAAATATTTTGGACAGCAATCTTCTGGACATGGCTGCACACACAGCTCCCTGGTGGTCTAGTGGTTAGGATTCGGCGCTCTCACCGCCGCGGCCCGGGTTCGATTCCCGGTCAGGGAATGAGCTTTTAAGCAACAAGAAGTCACAGTGCATAAAAACTGGTGCTGACCTGCGTGCAGTGTGTTGATCATCAGCTCTGAAGGTGTAATAGAGCGTCTTCTTGTGGTACAAATGGAATACGTTGCTGCTCTCTTCCCCCTCTGGCCTCTCGGTCAGCTTGATGGTGAAGCCCTGCAGAGGAAGACTCTCCGAAGCCACTTTGTCCTGAAGAAATGAAACATCAAACACAGCACAAGTTAAACACAACAATCTTGCTGTCAGATGCAATAAGCAAAAAATTATGTCATGCTCCAAGAAGTACAAAGCACTTGTCAAGAGGAAGAGAGAGAGAGAGAGCACAGAGAATCCCTTGATTAGGCTTTAAGTGTTGTGCCCATGAGGTTGGAAAAGGTAGACAAGCGGAAATATGTGGGTTAAGTAGTTGTCATGCATTGACCAGAGGAGGAGTGGGATTGGATAAACATTGTGAGAAGATGCGACAGTGTGTGTGGGTGTTTCGGGGCTGGTGTGGGAGACTCTGTGCCCCCTCACCTCACGGGCTGTGAAGGTGTAGAGCACCTTGTCTTTGAGAAGGAACCACAGACGCTTCCACTTCCTTTTGCTCTTCTTCCGGCGCTGCAGGCTGCCGCTCATGGTGGAGCCTTCCACACCGAGTGACACCTGATGAAGTTTGCGATATATTAGACACACAGACAGGAACGCAGATGCACAACTGAAACCTTGGAAATTTATAAATCAGGGATTAAATACAGGTCTAGGATGGCATTACGCTCCTGTTATATGTCCAAATCCTGAAGATAGAGTGTAGAGAGATGAAGTGAACCCTTCTGAATACAACAGAATAGAAGCTTTATTTGTCATTGCATAAAACACATAGTATCAAACACAATGAAATTAGAGTTGCCACTCTTGGTCAGTGCTTTGAGACTAATAAAGATTAAGAAATATATAAAAAGACAGAAGAAACCCCCTTCATACTCTCTCTCTCACACATCCTCTCACCCAGCCCCAAGGACAGCACACCCTCTCTCACTCATATACTCCCACCTAAGTCCATACACTACACCCCCCCACAAAATGCTAATCCCCCCTCCCTCGTCGACAAAACAAGACGCTCTCCTGCACAAGTGTATAGGAGTATAGCAACCATAGCAGCAGCAGACTGTAAAGTGCCTAGCGATAAAGTGCCGAGTGATAAAGTGCTCAAATGCAACAATGTGCAGAGATACAGTTGATCATGGCAGATGAGGGGGGGCGAGGTGTTGGGGTGGTGTGTGGCCAATGTCTGCAGAGGGATATTGTTTCTTTTTAGTGAGCGTATGGCCCAGGGGAAAAAGCTGCTGGAAAGTCTGGTAGTGCGGGCATTTATTGACCTGAACTGCCTGCCGGAGGGAAGCAGGTTTAACAGGTGGTGGGCTGGGTGGGCGGAGTCTTTGAGAATGGACCTGGACCTGGAGAGGCAGCAGGAGTCGGCGAGCTCTTCCAGGGAGGGCAGAGGGCAGCCTATGGTCTTTTGGGCTGTGGTTATGACCCTCTGCTTTAGTGTTGGTGGACCAAGTGAGATCTTCGGAGATGTGTACCCCAAGGAATTTAAATGACGCCACCCTGGTAACCATGGTAACCATGGAGCACCACACCAAGCAACTTCAGCTGTTATAACTCCAGACATTACAGTACACGTCTGGCCATGTTATCAGTTCCCTGGTGGTCTAGTGGCTAGGATTCGGCGCTCTCACCGCCGCGGCCCGGGTTCGATTCCCGGTCAGGGAACACCTCTTTACTTACTCATCAAT
>NW_007578133.1:149937-158964 GCF_000690725.1 Stegastes partitus | reverse complement strand
TCTAAATTACCTCCAAAGAGGCAGGACTCAACCTGAGGACGACTGCTTTTTAACAAGTACTGTTACTGCAGCTAATAAATTGTGAGTCTGTGTGACAGCTCACATGTCTAAGGTAAAAAAATATATAAAAAAGGTACACTGTGACTGCAGTGTTCATGTCAGGGAAAATGTATTAAAAAAATGAATAAAGTTACTGCTGTTAGTTCATGTTCTCTTGCTCTGGAGATGCATCCTGCTGCAGGTATTTAATACATATAGATGAAAAATTGCAAAAAGCTGGAAGCAACAAAGTGAGCTTTAACTCTTGTCAGCATTTTTCATTTAAAAAAAATAAGGGATTGCATTCACTGCTGTTGAGTCAGTAAGGTTGTATTTTTATGGACATTTCACTCTGTAATAGATTGTAGAGCAAAGTGAATGAAAGAGGTGATTTGTAATCGCAAACTTTGTCTTTGTCTGTGATGTCTTCAGGCCAATATTTGTGCTGAACCGAGGAAAAAGACTTCCTCAATCACTTCACACAACGCAAAGTGCTGCTGCTTTTACATGCCTATCCGTTTATGTGGTGGCATACGGTTTGGATTTATCCTGTGTTGACAGTGATATGGACATTTTACGTGGTGTGACCAAGTAATACTGCTGTAGCAACGTTTTGACATCAGATTAATGGAAAGAAGTGCATGTCTGAAAAGGCTTTAAAAAAAGAGGTATAAATGTAGGACGGAGAGTGTAGTCCACCTGGCTGAGCGGGGAGGTGCTCTTCCTGGTCTTCCACAAGCTCGGGGGCTGTAAGCTCTGGAACACAGCAGAGAGGGGACGACTGGCCCGGTGAGTCCGAGGGCTGGAGTTACCACACGCCCCTGACATGCTTCCACCTACAGACAGACACAACATTATTAACCTTTTAAGGTAAAATAACATTTTTTCATCCACTGTCCCGTGCACCAGGGAGTCTGGATGGAACACCAGGACACCTCTACACAGGGAGGGCTAAGACTCACCTCTTTTCCTGAGCTCTGCATAGCAGTGGTCACACACTTTGGCCACTCTGTCTTTGAGGTACTTCAGTGGGTATCTGTTTCTGGAACAAGCACGGCACACCACCTGCTCAGAGACACAGAACAAGTGAGTGAGCTTTCTGTTACATCCTTCAGTTTGTAATATCAGCATCGACAACAGTAAAAAGTCTGGCATTAAGGAAGAGTAGGATAATGTTTGTTATCTCCCAAAAATGCCAAACCCAAACAAATGCTGCAAAGGTTGATCACAATCAGGAAAAAGCAGTGTTCACAGTGCTGTGTCTGACCTTTCCACAGGCATTGCAGTGGTGTCGTCTGAGCGTGAGGCTGAAGTCAGAGGTGCAGTTCATGCACATCATCACATGAGAAACTGGCACGAGGACAGGCGCAGCCTCACCCAGGGCCATCCACAATTTCTCACGAGCCTGTTTGCACAATATTGGGATGATATTGTAATGTCACGGCCAGAATATTTGAAGACAATGATAACAAAGGGGGGTTTCAGAGAATCCGCTGTAGTTCCAGTCTGGTTACTGGGTCTTATTATTGTTAATTATGATCACCATCTACTAATAGTTCTGTAAGATTTCCTTTAACTTTTTGAAATTCTTTAGCAAAAAGCCTTTATTGTGTCATATTCTGTTACACTAAAGTTGTTTTTCTTACCTCACTGCAGGGTCCACCAAATGTGCAGAGTCCTGCAGCATGGTCCGCTATGGCTCGACTCAGTGTGTGGAACCAATCTTCTCTTTCTGCGACCGAACTGAAGCGAAAGAAACACACAAATACAATCACACCTGATGCCTCTCAAGCACTCAGGAATTTCACATGTAGAGCTGTTTAAAAACAGGAGGAAAAGCAGGTCTTGTTTCAGTCAGTAAACAACCTCCCATTGTTCGTTCTAGGATTTTATCTGTCGGTTTCTCACCTGGCTGAGAGTGTAATGGTGATGTCAGACACCTCAATCCGAAGACAGTTCAGCACATTGTCCAGTGTGGGTTTGCTCACCTGTGTTTGAGCAGTGAAAAGACAGTTCAGTTAAAAACCACTGTGCTGATAAAACTGGAGATGAGCTGACAGAGAAGTGGAACGTTAACGTACCTTCATCCCTGACAGGGAGAGTGTGTTTTTAAGCCTGTATTTTCCATCCTGCTGAGGGTAGGTGTACAGCATTATATCATTCATCTGATGAAAAACACAGGAAGGCAAAATAAGAGGTGTATTATGTAAGGTTTCACTCATTTGTTCAAAAGAATAAAATAAAATCATCGTGCTGGGGGGTAAAAATGGGTGAAACTTTAGCTCTCAGCTATTCAGAATGTAATACCTGCTTACTAACACAAGGTGGTGGTGTTACCTTGAGGGAAGTGTCTGACATTGCAGCACAAAGCAACAGAACTACTGAACGACTTCGTTTTTTTTTTCACAGCTCTCACACATGTCTGTGCATCCTGTCAGCACAAAATTCCCATGAATGCACACAACAAAATCAGGCATTAGTGTAAAGAAAGTGTTTATTTGCTTGTCAGACTGAAAGTATTCCAATCCCCCGAACACACCGAGGGTCCATTGTGTTACGAGAGGTATTTCATAACACAGACAAAAGACATGACATCATTGGTCACACCTAATGTGTGCTCTAAACATCCGCTGGGGCCGTATAGGCAGCATCCAGGAATTCTCCACCCTGCTCCGGACTCCAGGCCTCCTCCTTGCCCTCACAGCCTTCTCAGGCTACGCTGAGAACCAGGACTGGGTGGAACCGGCCACCTTCACCACAACAACAACAACACAAACAGTTGCAGTAACGCGCTCACTGGCCGAATGGCTGGAGACAAAACAGTGCATGATAGCCAAGCCAGAGCCTTGCCTGCGACCTCTGGGCTGCAGCCACCACAGTTCTTCTGCTCCACCCAGTGCTGCTCATTTACTCGAAGATTCCTTCCACTGAAACCAAGTGCCAAGTTCACAGACTTCCCAGACTTACCCACACGAGACACAACATGTATCCACTTGACCCCTTGGCACCTAAGACATTTACTCTTTCAGCTGTGACATTTCGGCTCATCCTGTAAACCCTCACCTTCTTCACCAGCCTCTTTCACTCACTCCCGCTTTCCTCGGGCAGCTGTCTGGATCTCCATCCTGCCTCTAAGCCCTTCTCTCACTCTTTCAGTCTGCTTTTCTTTCTTCTCTAAACCCAGGCTTGTGACATAGCCGCAGCTTCTCTCCGTCACTGGGCTGAGTGATGGCTTTCATCTTCACTGTTTGGATTCTCTTTCCTTAAAAGCCCATAAATAACACCTGACCCACTGGAGCCGTCCACTTGAAGGGAGCAAATGACTTTATAACTCTAATAGCCTGCAAGTATCAAGCGCCAACCTATTTTCAGACGTGCTTAACTGCAATCCTGTTAAGAAAGAGTGGAGGACTGATGGAGTGAAGCAAAATGAAAGAGATAAATAAATCCACAGAGCATCTCTATGGTATATTCCATTCGGATCAAATAGTACAAGCCAAAATCATAAATGCTGCTCCTGCAAGCATAATTCATAACATGAGACAGCACCGATTGCACATGGAACAATGGAGTGGGCTTCTCTATTTCACGTGATGTGTTTGTGTAACGCCGCCACCCCTCCTCTGCCACCTCCTCCCTGCATTCTACAGGGTGTCTGGCCTTCACTTTGCTGTCAGTCCCCTCCCAGTACACAGGAAGCCAGCATCCAGTGACCCACACCAAACATCCTGATAGGAAGCGGGGCCTTGGAAAACAAGTCCTCAGAGGGGAGCAGAGAAGAGGAGAAGAGTGGAGAGGGAGGCCCTCGGTGGATGGGTGTGGTGCTTAATGGAGGTCTTACAGCCTTGGCCTCAACTCTCCCCAACCTCATGTACCTCACAGACCGACCTCCGCCCAACATTCCTCCATATTCTCGCAGGTCATGTCAGCTTTGTTCGCACCATTGCTCAGACGGCATGACAGGTGTCTTCTACTGCTGTGCTAACGGTGCATCTTGCAGGTGGGTCAGTCGTTTTAAACTCATGCTGTCCATCCAGAGATTGTTTTTAACTGAAAAGTTTCTAAAGATACCAAATAAGTGAGGCTGGATTTTAGTAAATGTGTGTAAAATGATGTATTTGAAAGAAGAGTGCAGCAATACACTTCTTTCCATTAATCTGATGGCATCTGAATGTGCTGGCTTCATGTCTGAATGAGCACCCTGCTCACTTTTTTTGTTGTGTGGCAGTCTTACAAGGTTGAACCTAGTAAAACATCTGTATCACTTTTAACACCGCACAAGTCTGAACTGCATGTTGCATATACGAATAGACACAAATACATACATGAGTTGTGTGAGACAATGTGGGAACATTTTTTCAAACCTGAACAGATTTTTCAGCGTTTAGGAAATCATGGGTAAACTAGGATATTAGCTATTTGTGCCATTATTGTACATTATACATCATTTGAGTGCTTTCCAATCTGGTGGTGTCTGAATGAAGCTGTGTGGAACATTACTGGAAAAGTAATCTATGTGTGTGAATGACAAAATGCTGTCACTTTAACACACTGGTGAAGCCAGCGATGTCACGTATTCCATTTCTGAAAACAGTTTGAATAGCTCACTCAGTGCAAACATATAGTTTCCTTGAAGAGTTCCAACAAAGACTTTTTAGGAAATACACTAATTTGGTCTAGTTGAAAAGTATATCAGAGATCAATACCACTGCATGTCCATCCATCCATTATCTATACAACGCTTGATCCTCATTAGGGTCACGGAGGGGCTGGAGCCTATCCCAGCTGACTTAGGGTGAAGGACACCCTGGACAGGTCGCTACACTTAGAGACAGACAACCAAGCACACTCACATTCACACCTACAAACAATCTAGAATCACCAATTAACCTCAACATGTTTTTGGAACTTGTGGGAGGAAGCTGGAGAACCCGGAGAGAACCCATGCTGCACGGGGAGAACATGCAAACTCCACGCAGAAAGCTACTGGGTGTCCTCACTGGGACGCGAACCGGTGAGCTTCTTGCTGTGAGGCAACCACCGGGCCACCTTGCAGCCCCACCACTGCATGTGTGTACAATAAATATGATAGCTACAGCCAGGAGGCGGTTGAGACTGCTAAGCTGCACTCTTGAAATAAGGAAACAGCTTGTCTGGCTTTGTTCAAAGGTAAGAAAATCTGTCAAGCAGCACCTCCTAAGCTCACTAATTAACACATTATGTCTCACATTGTCCTATACAAAAATGTTACTGTGGATTTATTTGAAAATCAACACAGACTTTAAGGAGGTCACAGTACTCTGCCAACACCTATTCAAAATCTAAATTATCACGTTTTTACAATAAGATGTAGCTTGTTAATTAATAAGATGGTAGGCAAAACCACCGCCAGTGAAAATTGCTTTTTTTCTTCTTCTTGTTTTTTTTTTTTTTTACCTTGAAAGTACAATGCACCAATGGCAGGCTCACCGACATTAATTCAGACTTCCTGGGTTTCCTATGTAAATAATCTAAGGAACCAGTCCTGTGCAGGGTGGAGATTTCTGTATCATTATTCTACTTCAGAGCACATTTCCAATTCAAACATGTATGGCTAGTACTATAACTTAGCCTAGCACAGAGTAGCTTTACATTATTTGATAAGAGTTGTAGGTGGACTGGTGTGCTCAAGGTGCAGTGTGTGAGGTGGATGGAGAGAGAGACTACATAGGTCTGCACATTGTTGATGAAGCAACAGTGGGGACTTACATCTAAGCCATTTTAAAGCTGGATTGGATGATTTTTATGGAATATAAACTTCTAAATATGTAACACTGACACACAGAGATGAGCTTTTAGGGGTTAAATCAGTGGCCAGAGACAGACTTTACCCTATAACCCAACTTTACCCAGCCAAGTCGCTGTTTCCCCTTGGTTTTAGGCCTATGCTAAGCTAAGCTAATCATTTATTTGGATTGGATGGCATGAATCTTTCAATAAGAGCTAATCAGTACATTTTCCAAAATGATGAACAATTATTTTAAAACCACTGAAAGTAATAAAGGGGGAAAACAATATTTTTAAGACTCAGAACTGGTTTTATGATGTGTCTCATGTCATAACGTTTGTGTGAAATGCAGAAGACAGAAATATTACCAGAAACAGGTGTCGCGGCTGCCGACTTTTCCTCGAGACCTTCATGAGTGTGCCCTCTTTGACGAACATCTGTCAAAATTAAAATGCATTCAAGCTTTCGAAAAATACGTCAGATTATACAACTACGTTACAAAACTAAAAGACCAGACACTTTTTTTTTTGCATCCACAGGACCGAAAAGAAAACGATGTTGTGGTTTGAGTGAAACGGACACAGCTACATGATGCTCACCCTTCCAGGCTTCAGAAGGTCCCTCTTCCCCTTCATGCTGTACTCTATGTGGACCAGACGCAACAGGTTCTCCTGCAGGAGAAGACAAGCAGAGAGATGGAGGGAGATTATCCAGTGATGGATGGAAGAGGAGACAGAGAATTAAACTGTCCCTGTTTGTTTGTGAATGAAAGGGAGGGAGGCGGAAAGCGAAAAGTGAATGGGGGGGAGGAGGGGGGAACAGAGATAGAAGGACTCTGTGTTTCCACTGTCTGACAGCCGGTCTATGTGTGTGTCAGTGCATGTGCACAGAAGAGAAAAAAAGTGTGATAAACAGAGGAGGCGAGCCAAAGAGGCACAGGGGAACTTGACAGTGAGAGGCGAGGGAGACGGTGAGGGGAGGGTTTGTGAATTATCTCCATGAAATGCTCATGTTTGAGGGGGGAGTGTAAGTCATGTCCACTATTACACTGCCCCCTTTGTAATGATACACCTGGGACTTTCTGATGACATCATCTTTCCTCGCCCCGTGTGTTAATCAACAAGCTGCAGAGTCCGGCGCCAAAGAGAAATAGACCTCTCCTTCACTCCGGCAAGTCATTTAGAAGAGGGATTCATACGGAGGCAAACCTCAGCTGTCTAACTTCTTCACGCTTGAAAATTGCTCTTTCTTTGCCGACCGGAATATAAAGAAGCGTTGCAATAACGGCAAAGCTGGGCTGTGAATATGTCAAACTCAGCAGGGACTAAACGGTCTGAATGAGAACACATGGGGTGTATCCAGACTCTGAAACTCACCCCCTGTTTTAGATTGTCATTGGCCTGGTCTGCCACCTCGGACACAATCACCAAGGCAGCTGCAACACAAACAGAGACAGAAAGAGAGCGTTCAAATCCAAAAAGACACACTCGCTTGCTGTGACACAACAACTAGGCCCTGATACATGTCGAGCAGCTGCAGGCAAAGCGTGTGTCACTTTGACTAGTGAAAAGCATCATTGTTATTTTTCAGGTTATTATCACAGAGCTTCATTCAGTAGGATTACCTTGTGTGTCCTCGTATTCTTTAGAGTCAGGAGAGAGGTTGTTCAGGTAATCTGGAGAAAACAGGGTCAAGACATGAAATAATGACGGATCAGAAACGCTGTTTAACCCTCTGAACCCCCACATCTGCCAACAGGCTTCTAAATCATGACCAGAATTTGTACGAATTATCAGTCAGATAAGAAGAAAGCTGTCAAAGCAAAAAGAATAGTCAGATCCAATCATGTGTGAGGTGCAGTGATAATCCATCAGTGTCCCTTTATTCTGCATGTCTCATTTAAAAAAAAATCATCAAAAACTAAATCCTTTGCACAAATAAGACAACTGAGGAGCCATGAGCGACTCAGCTGATGAAAATTCAGCAACTATTAGACTGAACTGCAGGCTGTGTTTACACAGAGTAGATATGTATGTGATAGTATGGAAACAAAAATAAAAATGTAACATCTCTATTTGGCAAGCCAACATTTGTTTTCCAGTATTGGTAACACCTGTTATCACTTGGAAAAATGTTGTATATGCCGATTCCAGGTATTTTCAATCATTTTAAAATAAACTATCAAAGAAATTCAACTCTTGTTTTTTCCTTTTTTTTATGATTTATGGCGTTTTAACTGTGTCACTGCACAGAAGAAATTTTAGAATTCTCTCTGCTTCTTGACACTTTTTTATGTTATGTTTCCAAAGAGGTGCAGGACTTTATACTGCAAAGTGAAAAATGAGCCCAGAGTGAGCAAAAAATGTCAAGAAGCAGCTTGGGATTCAGAGGGTTCAGTACAAATAATGCTTACAAGTAAAAATAATGGCAGCTTTTTTAGCCTTTTTTTTGTTACACTAAACACACCCTTGCTGTCTTTATACACTCATGATTTTGTTGCTATAGCTATTCTTGTTATGGACCATAACAGTATGCTGTATAAACATATGGTGGCCAAGGTTAGCTAATGTCAGCAAACCTTGTCTGCTTACTCTTTCCTACATGAACAGCAGGTTTTAGCGGCTATTATTATTATTATAACATAATTGCTATCAGGAGACACCAATGGCTAATATTCAGCAAAAAATACAGGCTTGTGTTTGTGTGTTACCTGTGAGCAGCATTCGATACTGAAGGACTCTCACTATAACCTGCAGCAGCTGGTGTTTCAGTGGGACTTCGGCTTCTTCTGGGCTTCTTGTCTGTACACACACACACACACACGACAATTTTTCAAGCAATTTGAATAAAATCTCCACAATATGAGGTTCCAACAAAGAACCTCTGGGTGTCTCTGAGCTGCACCCAGAACCCCCCAACCCCCAACTCTGCGTTCTCCAAATGAGGGTAACTGCGGTAATTCGATGTTGGAAGCCAAGGTCAGGAGTGACCAAGGGAAATCTGTCGGACAGGGTGACCTTCACCGACTTTCCAGCACACAAAAACTCCTATTCTTCTGCTCGGTGCAGTCATTTGCAGGTGAAAGGCGACAAAAACTGGCACGATCAAAGAGAGCTTTAGAAAATCAATCAGGATCTAATTGTCTCTGACAGGTATTTATGCCCTGAGCGGTAGAAGAGCAATAGGGGTCTGAGTGCACGCGCGCACACACACACACACAC